>NW_025796721.1:0-9063 GCF_021613505.1 Equus quagga | reverse complement strand
CACGTGCCAAGAACTATGCTGAATGATCTACATGCATTACCTTTTTACTTTTTCCCAGCAGCTCTGTGAGATAGGTTATGTTATTATTGACCAGGAAGCTGCAGAACCAAGACTGGAATCTAGGTCTTACAAAGGCAGATTTCTTAATCACTACACAATATTGTAGTCTACCAGGCAAGACATTGGAAATATTAAAAGGAACAGGAATAGGCTGGTTTGAGTGAAATCAATTCACATAAAGCTCAATTTGAAATGACACATTCCACTTAACTTGAATCCTTAAATAAAACACATAACTCATTTTTGATAACAGCATGGCTTCTGGTTTTCTTAAGGACTTTGGCCTCTTTTTTGGCATCTTGGTACTCAGTCTGCATTTGAGAATTTCAACAATGTCTGAGTCAGATTTCCATTCTCAGATAGCCTTGCTTTTAAGGTAAGTTAGAGAGTGAAGACTTTAAAATCTTAGGAATATGCACACAAAGTTGTTGGTACTCTGCGTAGTTTAAAGATTAGCAAGGTCAACATTTTATCCCTCTCTGTCTTTATGCCTATTTCTGCTGATCCCAAGGAGATGGGCAGAAAGATGTCAGGGGCCAAAAGAGAAACACGAAGTATAAGGAAAGCTTCCCTCTTTGAATAACTGTTAACAAGTGGATCTTATCTTATAGTATTCACTCCCAGAAGTCTGGAAGGAATAAAGTTAAATATTAAACAATCAAATCAATGAACTGACAAAAGATTAATATGCTTATATATAAATAACTCCTAAGAATAAATAATAACAAAAGACCCAGTCATTTTAGAGAAAAGGAAATAAAAATGACCAATGATATGTGAAAGATACTTGACCTCACTAGTAATCAGGGAAATGCAACTTATAATCAAATTGAGACATTATTTTGATACTCACCAAATCAGCAAAATCTAAAACTATCTAATAAGAGGAACTAATGGAGAAGATGTGCTCCTAAGGGAACTCTTTCCACTGCTGGTAGGACTGTAAAATACGCAATCCCGTGACAAAGTTTGGCTTTACTGAGCGAATTTGACTCAACAATCTCCCTCCTAAATGTGTATGCCCTGAAGATACTCACGCAAGTTTGCACCAGGAGATGTATAAAGATGTCATGAAACAACCCAAAATGTCCATCAACAATAGAATGGATGAATAGATTGTGGTGCTTTCATAAAGTAGGTTCATTCACACAACATATTCATCCATGAATCAAAATGAATTACAGCCACATGCATTCACACGGATGAATTGCAGAAACATAATAATCAATGAAAAAAGTAAATCACAGAGGAATACATATAGTGTGATTTTATTTACATAAAGTTTAAAAATAAGCAAAATTAATGTAATGTAACAAGGTATGGCTTAAGAATAATTCGTATTTGGTAAAACTGTAAAGAAAGACAAGAGAATGACAAACAGAAAATTCAAAATGGAAATTGTTTCTAAAGGAAGGAAGGGAATATGATTGGAAACAGACAGATGGAATGGTCTCCCAAAGTAGTAATAATGTTTTATTTCCTAAGCTAAGTGGTGAGTGTTCATTTTCTTTTCTTAAAACAGTTCCTATATACTTTATCCACTCATTTGTATGTATGCTAGGAGTAGTGGGTTCAATGGTGGCCCTCAAAAGATATATCTGTGTCCTAATTTCTGGAACTTGTGAATGTTACCTTGTTTGGAAAGAGGATCTTTGCAGGTGGTAGTTGAGCTAAAGATCTTGAGATGAGGATATCATCTGGGATTATCTGAACAGGTCACAAACCCAATAACAAGTTTCTTTATAAGAGAAAGGCAGAGTGGGCGTGCACGGCGCCGGCCGGCCGGCCGGGAGGGAGCCGCAGCCCGCGGCCCAGCGGGCCAGCGCCCGAGCCCGAGCCTTCGGCGGGGCCGCCGGGCCGCACAGTACACGTCGGGGGCGGACCGAGGTGGAGGAGGCCGGGCCGGGAGAGCGCCCGCCCCGCGCAGACACCGCCACGTGAGCGGCCCGCGGCCTCGCAAGACGCAAACTTTCCCCGCGGCGGTGGCGCCCCAACTTCCTGCCCCCGGGTCTCGGGTACGCCGCTCGCCGCGGAGACACCCTAAAGCAGTAAACAGGTCATGGCACGTTTAACAAAAAGGCGACAGGCGGCTACAAAAGCTATCCAGCATCTTTGGGTAGCCATTGAGATTATACGAAACCAGAAGCAAATTGCCAACATTGACCGTATCGCAAGGTATATGTCTCGAGTCCACAGTATGCATCCAAAAGAAACCACCCGTCAGCTGAGCTTAGCTGTGAAGGATGGTCTCGTTGTGGAGACTCTGACAGTGGGCTGCAAAGGTTCCAAAGCTGGTATTGAACAGGAAGGATATTGGTTGCCAGGAGATGAGATTGACGGGGAAACAGAAAATCATGACTTGTATTGTTTTGAATGCCATTTGTCTGGAGAGGTGCTGATATGTGACCTGTGTTTTCGTGTGTATCATTCCAAGTGTTTGTCTGATGAGTACAGGCTTAGAGACAGCAGTAGTCACTGGCAGTGCCCAGTTTGCAGGAGCATCAAGAAGAAAAATACAAACAAGCAGGAGATGAGCACCTACCTGAGGTTCATCGTCTCCTACATGAAGGAGAGGGCTATAGACCTTCATAAAAAGGGGAAGGACAACAAACACCCGATGTACCAGAGGCTCATACACTCAGCAGTCGACGTCCCCACCATACAGGAGAAAGTGAATGAAGGGAAATATCGAAGTTACGAAGAGTTCAAAGCTGATGCTCAGCTACTTCTCCACAACACAGTGATTTTCTATGGAGCGGACAGTGAGCAAGCTAACATAGCAAGGATGCTATATAAAGACACATGTCATGAGCTGGATGAACTACAGCTTTGTAAGAATTGCTTCTATTTGTCAAATACTCGTCCTGACAGTTGGTTCTGCTACCCTTGTATAACTAATCATGAGCTGGATTGGGCTAAAATGAAAGGTTTTGGATTCTGGACAGCCAAAGTCATGCAGAAAGAGGACAATCAAGTTGACGTCCGCTTCTTTGGTCACCACCACCAAAGGACCTGGATTCCTTCTGAAAACATACAGGATAACACAGTCAATGTTCATACGTTAAGCACAGTATGGGATGGAAAAAGGCGTGTGATGAGCTGGAGCTGCATCAGCGTTTCCTTCGTGAAGGAAGATTTTGGAAGCCTAGGAATGAGGACCGAGGGGAGGAGGAGGCAGAGTCCAGTATCTCCTCTACCAGCAATGAGCAGCTAAAGGTGACTCAAGAACCAAGAGCAAAGAAAGGACGACGTAATCAGAGTGTGGAACCGAAAAAAGAAGAACCAGAGCCTGAAACCGCAGCAGTGAGTTCCAGCCAGGAAATCCCCACAATGCCTCAGCCAATCGAAAAAGTTTCAGTGTCAACTCAGACCAAGAAGGTTAAGTGCCTCTTCCCCAAGAATGCTGCATCAGAACACCCAGACCACCAGTGACGGAGTGTGTCAAAGTATGTGCCACGACAAATACACCAAAATTTTCAATGACTTTAAAGACCAAATGAAGTCTGATCACAAGCGAGAAACTGAAAGAGTTGTACGAGAAGCTCTAGAAAAGCTGTGTTCTGAAATGGAAGAAGAAAAAAGACAAGCTGTACATGAAGCTGTAGCCAATATGCAGGGTGAGATGGACAGAAAAGGTAAGCAAGTAAAAGAGAAGTGCAAAGAAGAATTTGTAGAAGAAATCAAGAAGCTAGCAACACAGCACAAACAACTAATTTCTCAGACCAAGAAGAAGCAGTGGTGCTACAACTGTGAGGAGGAGGTCATGTACTGCTGCTGGAACACGTCGTGCTGCTCCATCAGGTGTCAGCAGGAGCACTGGCACGCCGAGCACAAGCGCACCTGCCGCCGGAAGAGATGAAGGCGGCTCTTCCCGGAGAGCGCCGACGACGACTCTTCTCAGACACAGCGGTTTTTGTTTCCAAGGAGCCAAAATTGTTTAGAATTTGCTCCCCATTTTGCACCAGCCTTTAAACACTTTTCGTGAAGAAATTTTGCACAGTAGTTTAAATCTTTTGTTAATGCTCCTCCAGAGTTTTTCAGGGGGGAAAAGTAACATCAGTGGAGGGTATTATTTTAAATAAATTTTAGTGAGAATTTGTTGCATTTTCAGCAAATTTTAAAACATTTTTAGGTTTTACAGAGATTTTGACCTTTAAACTAAAGATCTTTAAAAAACAACAGGTGAATACAAGTGAGTTTAACAAAGAAGCATTTAAAGTAGATCTGAATGTGAGAACTGTTTCAGAAATAAAACATACTACCTTGATGTGAAAAGAAAAAGAGAAAGGCAGAGAGAGACGTGATCATCTAGACAGAAAAATCAATAGAGAAACAGTAGTCTTGAACTATACTGTAGACCAAAAGCATCTAATATACATAGTGAACATTCCATCCAACAGCAGCAGGATACACATTCTTCTCAAGTGCACATGGCACATTCTCCAGCATAGATCACATTTTTGGCAACAAAACAAATCTAAAAAATTTAAGGAGATTGAAATCATATCAAGTGTCTTTTCTTACCACAATGGCATTCAACTAGAAATCTATTGGACCATTTTAAAAGGTATTATATACATGCGATGGGAATATCAGAAGGAGGAGAAAAAGGGAAAGAAACAGAAGAAATATCTGAAGCAATTATACCTGACAACTTCCCAAAATTAATTACAGAACAAACACAGGTCCAAGAAGTTCACAAAACACCAAGGAGGATAAATTCCAAACAAAACCAAACCATACCTAGGCATGTCATATTCCAACTGCAGGAAATCAAAGACAAAGAAAAAAAAAATTGGAAGAAGCTAGAGGAGAAAACAATCTTACCCATAGAGGAGCAAGGATAAGAATTACACTGGGGCTTCTCTTCAGTAACTACGCAAACAGGAAAAGTGTGGAGTGAAATATTTCAGTGTTCAAGTAAAAGAACCACCAACCTAGAATTATGTATCCAGCTAAATTATCTTTTAAAATGAAGAGAAACAAAGGCTTTCTCATACAAACAAAAATTGAGGGAGTTTGTCCACAATAGACCTACCAAGGAGAAGAAATGCAAAAGAAGTTCTTCCAAGAGAAGGAAAATGATACAGGCCAGAAACTTGACTCTACATAAAGAAAGAAAGGGCATTCGCGAGCAAAAAAAAATGAAGCTAAAACAAACTCTTTTATTTTCTTATTCTTAATTGATGTAGGAGATAACCATTTGTTCAAAATAATAACAGCAGCACTATATTCAGGGATTATAGCTTATGGATAAGTGATATGAATTACAGCAATGTTCTAAATTATGGGAGTTAGGAATTAGGAAAACTCTGTTATAAGGTAAGTGCAAGAACAAGTACTTGCACTAACTGTGGACTGATATGCAGCTATTTGAAAGAAGGCTTAGCTTAATTGTAAATGTATGTTGCAAACTCAAGGACAACCATGAAAGAAAGAAAAAGAAGAAGTAGAGTTGATATGCTCACAGAGGAGAAAAAATGGAAGCATACAAATGCTCAAATAAAATCAGAGAAC
The DNA here is from genome assembly GCF_021613505.1 of Equus quagga. Lineage (NCBI taxonomy): Eukaryota > Metazoa > Chordata > Mammalia > Perissodactyla > Equidae > Equus > Equus quagga. The sequence goes on along the minus strand of NW_025796721.1, from coordinate 3,486 downwards.
ACAGAAAAAGGAAGATCAAAAAGAAAAGAAAAAACCACAAATAGAAAAATAGAAAATAAAACAGATATGGTAAATATTAATCCAACTATATCAATAATCATTTTATTTTTCTTTAAGTCTATAGATTTATTTTCCCCCAGTCTTATTGAGGTAATAAAAATTACACACATTTAGGCTGCACACTGCAATGTCCTTTTTTAAGGCATACAACGTGATGATTTAATATACATATACATTGTGAAATGATTATCACAATCAAGTGAATTCACACATCCATCACCTCCCATAGTTACCTTTTTTGTGGTGAGAACACTTCAGATCGATTCTCTTAGCAAATTTCATGTATACAATACATTGTTGTTACCATCTTCTTCATTAGATTCCCCAGAATGTATTCATCTTACAGCTGAAAGTTTGTACTCTTTGACCAATATCTTCCCATTTCTCCCACCCTCCAGCCCCTGGCAACCACCATTCTGCTCTTTGCTTGTATAAGTCTGACTTTGTGAGACTCCACATATAGGTGAGATCATGCAGCATTTGTCTTCTCTTCTTAGAGTGAACCCTAAGGAAACCATGCAGTTCAGTTAATAACAATGTGTCATCGCTGGCTCATCAATTGTAATTTTGTCTCACTAGCTACAATTCAAGTGCTCAATTGCCACATATGGCTAGTGGCAGTCATGCTGGACAGTGCAGATCCAGAGAGAAGAGGAAGTACCATCTCTATTTCTCCTCCCTCAGTCAAAATGGGAAAGGGAATTCTGTAATTCGGTGTCATTAAAGTCACTTATCTCAGTGGTTAAAGAGAGAGTCTTGATGGCTCACCCCTTGGGAGCAGGAGCTAATCATCCTCCCCCTTTAAACATGAATCTCAGAGAACTAAGAAAGTTGTGCAGTTAACATCTGATATTTACTTAAGTAAACATTAAATATTAGGTAGAAAATGAAAGAAACTTGGTTAAAACATTTTTAGTAATGTCTTTCTCAAGTTCTACATCTTTCTCTTCTTGAAGGAAAAGCACCAGTTAATTTTTTTAGAGCCTGGTAAGAAAGATGGACTCTTCTATAATGATTGTCCAAATATTTCCAGAAGATAGTTCTATCTTATACAAATATTTGACTACAAATTTTTTATGTAATTTTATGTGTATAAATTTAAATTTGGCTTTGTATTGGCTGTGTCACATCTCATTGAGTGAGGTATACCAGTTCCCCATAGAAGGATGTTGTAAAATGGCAACTCATGTGCGAAGTCTTTTAACCCCTGTTCGGCCACATAAAAATGGTCCTTCGGCCTGAAACACTTCCTTATTAAGAGATAAAGAGCCAACAAAGCCTGTGCCAGGCTTATCATGTGGGTAGGAATATCTTTCCCTGGTTAAGCTCAATGAGTACTCCATTGTTCTACATCATAACCTGCCTGGCAGATTAAAAGCACATGCAGCATAAAGGGCCTGGCCAACCCCACTGTTATATCTGTCCCCATGGGAAGTGGATGGAGTTTTTCCATATGACTCAAGAGAAGTGCACCTTAGACAAATTGCCCTGAGTCAGCTGCCAGGACATGCCTACAGGCCAGACCGTGGGGGATGAATGGGACCAGAAGGGGCTGTTCTAAAAGAAACTCCATTGGGGGAAAGTAAGAGATCAGGGCTGCAACACCTTCTCATTGGCTGAGCTGGGGCATTTCTCAATGGCTGGGCTATTGCAGGGTGGGGAGAAAAAAATCTTCCTTCAAAAGTAGATTAGTTTTACTTCCTGTAGGAAATGCAAGCTTCCATCTCTTCCTGTCAGGTATAATTGATAAAGGACGAGACAGCATTACTGCTCTCCCTACAGGTCCTCCCCTTTCCAACTTAGTTAAGGTTTCCTTTATTAATTTCCACACAATATTTTTGCCCTTTCCAGAATTTTATATAAATGGAGTACGACTTGTGTCTTTTTAGGAAGATGGCCCTATGAAGACAGATGCACGCAGGGGGAGCACCATGTGATGACAAAGGCAGAGTTTGGAGTTATGCAGCTGAGGGTCAAGGAGCTCCAAAGATTGCCAGTGAACCACCAGAATCTAAGAAGAGGCAAGTAGGGATTCCCATGCAGGTTTTAGAGGGAGGTTAGTCCTGCTGACACCTTGATTTTGGACTTTTAGCTTCCAGAATGAGATGATACATTTCTGTTGTTTTAAGCCTCACAGTTCAGGGTGGATTAGTATAGTCATCCTAGGAATCTAGTACAAGGGGCTCAGGACAGTGCCTGGCATGTAATAGGCACTCACTCATGCCACTTGCTGTTGTTGTATGGCAAGGACAGGTGTGTGTGTGTGTGTGTGTGTGTGTGTGTGTTTGTGTGTGTTAACTCTAGAGAATTTGGTTTGGCAGAAGAGGGTGTGAAAAATGAGCCACCCAGAAATATTACCATTCCATCCTCCCACTCCTGCAGCCATTGAGTTTTTAAAGCTTTTCAGCACTGAGCTGTGTTTTGAATTTCACATAATCCTGTGGGAAGGAGGCAGATGAGAAAGTCAGGCCATAAAGAGGCTCAAGAAGGCACAAGGAGTTAGCAGCAGAGCCTGGACTAGAATCCAGGGCTCCTGTTCCCACCTCCATCGCAGCACTAACTGCTGGTTTGAGTATTTGGCCATTCCAGAGCACCAGAGCTGAGAGTGTCCTCTCTGGACAGGTGTGATCCGGGCATTGGTGGCTAGAATGTGACTTCTCTCGGCACCTTTGGTAATGCATTGATGGACTCCTGCTTTCTCTTTTCCAGGTGTAAGTTTGAGGATTATGGGGATTAATACTAGTTCTCTTCCTCCCCGTCTCTTGCACGGGAAATAGCTACTGGGCACTCTATCTTCCGATGGAAACGGGCCTCACTGGCAGAGCCCAGCTAGCTCCAGCCCCTCTCCTCCCTTGACTTTTTTTAAGAAGGAACATTCAGCTTGGAGAACTGACATTTGCTGCCAGAGGGGCTCAGAACGCAGTTCCCAAAGATGTGTCCAGGGGAACCTCTGATGCTAAAATTCTGAGCATCCAGAGTTCCAGGCATCAGTGATTCAAATACTCTGAGGCGACAGTTCTGGGAGTCTGAGATTCCAAGATTATTAATTGTGGACTTTGCAGTTCCAAGATTTGACAGTTTTGTTACACCACAATTCTAAGATTCCCCCAGTCGAGGTTTCTTGGAGCCTCTTAAGGTGACACACACGGAGATGGATGAGGTTTCATTTTGACACTGGATTCTTAATGTGTTTATGATATGAAAGTATGACTCTAGGAATCCATCCTTATCCTCCTTCAATGATCAGGAAGCAGCCAATTTATGGAACTCAAGTTGCAAGACACAGAAAATGGAAATTGAGAAACTTGAGAATCAGAGCCAGTGATGAAATGTACAGGGTTCAAAAGACCAGGCTTCCCATCACTTGATCTCAATCACAGGTCCTTCAAGTCCAGCAAGTTTTGTGAGGGTGGGGTCTGTGTAGCA
>NW_025796720.1:0-15870 GCF_021613505.1 Equus quagga | reverse complement strand
GCATGTAGATCATTCAGCATAGTTCTTGGCACGTGGCATTCAATAGTCATTAGTTATAATAATAGACACAGTCATTATTATTAGCTGGCTTTTATAAGATGCCATTTATTCCTTCCTTCTTCCATTTCCCCTTCCTGAAGTAGGTTCCTGGGCAGAATGTCTTGGAACTAAATTCCTGGACACAATGAGAAAGTAAACTCCATGGGGTCAGAGGTGGGACTGTGTTGTTGACTGCTATAACATCAACACCTAGGACAGTGCTTGGCACATAGTAGGTGTTCTATTAATGTTTACTTAATAATAATTGTCCAAATTTTCTCTCCATTTTCTAACCCTAGTCAGCATAGGCTCTCCTCTCAATAGCACAGCTTTCCTTAACAATCTCTCCAATGAAGTTTCCACATTTGACCACCTCCAATGAGCCTCAGGGTCAGAAGGTAGGGTCAATACCTCTTGCTTCCCAATAGCACTATGACATCTTGGAGCGTAGATAAGGAGACCTTGTCAGCTAAATTCCAACAATAGGGTCATGCCAGCGTCAGTCTCCATTAATTGCCTTTTCTCTTGAGTATGGCCATATTTTCCTCTATCTTCATATGCCCAGTAATTTTGGATTGTACCCTGATATTACAAGTGATACATTATAGAGACTCTGGATTTTGTTAGTTCTGTTGAACAACATGGATTTATTTTGTTTTAATGAACTGTTAACGTGGCTATGCTCAGATGCTCAGTTATGAAATCTCATTTCAGTTCCTTTAGCCTTTGTTGGCACCACTTGGAATTTTCCAGCAGATTAGTAGTTCAAGGATCAGTGAAAAATTTGGACAGAGTTTGCACATAGAATTTTGGGCTCCCTCTCTGTGGCTACCTCTTTTTTGAGATTCTACTACCACTACCACTAGGCTCTGTAATCACCCTGAACTCCATCCTCTGGTTCTTCAAGTCTGAAAAAGTACAAATTTCTATCTGGGTTTGAGCCACCCCTAAGGCCCTGTCCAGGGCCTGCCTTCAGGCCAAAAGCTATGGGAAACAGGAAATTCCCTTCTCCCAGCTCCCTTCACTGTCTGCCAGTTTTTATTCACTCTCCAGTAATTTCAAGTAATTTTGTTTTTTAAAAATGTTTTGTTCTGAGTTTATAGTGGTTTTGTTTAGGATGCTGGATCCAAAAGGAGCTACTCAACCATTATCAGAATCAGCAAATCCTCACAGCCCTTGTAGAGTATGACTGCTCCACCCTTTTATAAACTTATTTTCTCTTTTGAGTCTGTCGCCTTTATGTCTGTCATGCACCAAGTTTTTCCCTTCTGCCTACTCCCAGTACTACTGGAAAGGAGGCACTTCAGTGGTCATGGGCAGGAGCTATAAAAACAATAAGACAGAAAGAACCTTCACTTTCTTCTTTGGCCTTATCCTTCACTCCATTTCAACCAGCGCTCCCACAGCCTCACCCTAATCCTTGTCAGCACTCTGAAATCTGAAACACGAACATGTCACTCTGACCAAAACCCCTTGTTCTCCAGGTGCATTCACCATCTCATTGCCAATGGCCTCAGTGGTAACAGTGGTTGACAGGGTCTTTGGTAAATGTTCCAAGGAATGAAAAATTGACAGAAGGTCAAGTCTGTCTTCTGTTAAGAGAACTTTTTAAAAAACTTTTAAAAAGCATTTTGGAATTTCCTGTCTCAAGCTTACAGTGAAGTTTTTCAAGAATGACAGGATATCAGGGACTGATTTCTGATGCTTCATAAAGAAAGGAAGAGGCACTTGGCAGTCTAGAGTGGTGGTTGAGGGAATGAAATTCAGAGTTACACAAGGCCTTGTCCAGGCTCTACCCTTATTAGCTTTGGAACGCAAAGAACTCACTTCCCACTCCTTTGGCATTACATAACTTGTTTGCAAAATGGGGATGATAAAACCAACCTTGCAGGCTTGCTGTGACTACTTTTATAAGATCATACTCATAAAAAGCTTCACATAGTAAGGTAATAAGCTCAGTGAATGACATCATTATTAGCAGTACTAGCATTTAAATTGAAAACAAGAAGCTTCACTGAAGATTCTCATTTGGAAATGTTAGAAGGGGGACTTGTCAACACCCAGAATATACAAAATGCACTGAACTGTTTGCTTTAAAAAGGTTATTTTCATGTTATGTCAATTTTGGTTCAATTAAAAAATTAAAGATTCTCACGGGGATGGCCCTGTGGCTGAGTGGTGAAGTTTGCATGCTCTAGTTCAGCGGCCCAGGGTTTTGCTGGTTTGGATCCTGGGCACAGACCTAACACCACTCATCAAGCCATGATGAGGTGGTGTCCCACAGAGCAGAGCCTGAAGGACCTGCAACTAGAATATACAACTATGTTCTCGGGGACTTTGGGGAGAAAAAGAAGAAGAAGAAGAAGAAGAAGAAGAAGAAGAAAAAGAAGAATGGCAACAGGTGTTAGCTCAGGGCCAATCTTTAAAAAAAAAAATGTCCTCATTTGAGACAGCATCATAGGTTTCTGGCATACTTATGTACATGATCCTGGTTTTTACTGAGAGATTTGGGTCAGTCTATGAGGTAGAGGATAGAAAGCTAATTGATGAGGCTTGTAAAAGCAACTGGGGGGGTGTTGCTGTGAAATGAATGACCAGGCTTGTGAGGGTCTCTCTGCCCACACTGCCTTCCTCCCTTCTCCTATCTGTGTACTCCTCCCACAATCCCCAGTTTGAATAACAACTCCTTTAAGAAGGACTCCCAATCTTCAACTCTATGTAGCAAATTATTACTAATAATTACTAATTAATACCAATAGGATCAGTGAGGATTTTAATTTACCCAGGTCTGCTCTCCCACTACTCTAAGAAATCCCTAAGAGAAGGGACTGTGCCTGGTTCAACATGTCCAAAGTTCAATTCATTATCTTCTGCCTCAAACCTGCTCTTGATCTGTGTCCCCAACCAGTAAACAACACTACTATCTATCTCCCACACTGGACTCTTTCCTCACTCTTAACCCACGCACAGCCAACATATAACCAAATAAGAATTAGTTCTTCCTTCCTTATCTTTCTCCAACCCCTCTCTTCCCAGTCAACATGGCTCCATCCTCTCTCACCTGGATGCCTACAGACTCTACTTCCTTATCTCTCAGCTTGTTGTGTCATCTTCTCCAAAGATCTGAAGAATCTTTCTGAAACACAAATCTGGCCATTTTGTTGCCCTGCTTAAAACCCTCTGTGGTTCCCCATTGCCTCAGGACAGAGTCCAAACTCCCCACTAAGTTACAGAAAGTCCATGAATGTCTGGCTCCTGCTGATGGCTCCAGTCTCATCAGTGAACACAGCCTTAGACCTGTATACTCTAACAGCACTCAACAATGCCCCATGGGGCCTCTGGACTTTATACAACTTGATTCCTCTGCTTGGAACTCTCCCTCCCAGGTCTCCCTTTTCTTCTATGGAAAATTCCCACTTAGGCCCCAGTGGCTTAACCTGAACCTACAAGTTTGAATCAGGTGCCATATCTGGGCTCCTACAGACGTCTGTAACTCTCCTATTCCAGCTCTGACTTCTCTTCCTGTGCCTTCTCATCTCAGCACTGGACCCTCTGCCTGGGCCTTCTCCTCCCAGCTGTGACCCTTGTGCCTGGGCCTTCTCATCCCAGCACTGTCCCTTCTGAGCTGTCATATCTTGTTACTGGTCTGTCTCCCTCTCTGGAACAGGAGCTCCATGAGGGCAGAGCCCAGGCGTGTGTTGGTCATTCTCTGTGTCCTCAGCAGCACTCAGCACAGAATGGCACAGAGAAGTTGGTTTGGTGCACACTGGCTCAATGACTCTGTTAATGGCTTAGGAGGCTGGGGGTGACATTGTGGGAAAGAGTATTTTCTGGGAGGATATTTAAATTGATTCAATGGTAGTGACTTACTTCAAAATGCTCTCAAGACACACCTGTCCTATGGAGGCTTTTTCTACCTAGTGTGACCCTTGAAACCCAAAGGAGGTAATACCCTGAAAAATTAGGGAACCAACTAGTTTTAAGGTGAGAAATGGAGCTGGGGCAGGGCTGTGCTTGAATACAAACACAGGCACAAGCAGATCTCAGACGCACATGTGTATATAACATGGCTCGCATGCCTACATACTACACTAGAATGCATGCAAAAACATCCATATACTCATATATAGTCACCAGTTGTAATGCACAGAAACATGAATATAGAGTCATACATCATGTAGATATCCCCCAACAGGCGTGTAGAAAGCATGCCAACAGACAGACACAGACATGGGCATGCATTCAGGTACACTGGCATGGACATGCACACACCCTGTCATGCATCACACAGATGTGCATATATAGACATAAACAGGTACAGACACCCACTCATGCACAAACACAAACTCCACAAAGACATGCATCTGCATAAATGCATATATCAACATGGACATGCTGAAACACAAATGCACACAGACATGCAAAGACACCCCAACTATGCACTGACAATGACACATACAGTTATGTGTCACTTATGATGGGGATGCGTTCTGAGAAATGCATCATAGGTGATTTCATCGTTTTGTGAACATCATAGAGTACCATTACACAACCTAGATGGTATAACCTACTACACAGCTAGGCTCTATGGTACTAATCTTAGGGGACCACCATCATACAGGTGATCCACTGTTGACCGAAATGTCATCATGTGGCACGTGACTGTGTACAGATGTATACCTGAGAAGAAACGTGACAGAAGCATCTAGGAGAATCCACTGGACAAAATGATGCAATCATAAATAGAGTCAGAAGCACATGGGAGAGAGAGAGAGAGAGAGGGAGAGAGAGAAAGAGAGAGGTGGATGGACAAAGACTTGTGCAGAGCTTCATGCCCATCCGGAACAATCTGAGTCTCTAACCTTGACCCAGCCTTACTCAGGAACTGCCTAATCCACCACCCTCCACGGGGCCGCCCAGATCAATGTCTTATTCCCAGGTTCAGCAAGTCAGCTCAGCTGCGCTGAGGAAGAAATGGGGAGGGAGGTTCCCCCAAAACTTTCTCTCTCTTCCTCCTTTCCCAAAGGGAAAGCTGTGGGAACTAGACTAAAGAATGTAAAAGTGAGAAGGGGGTTTAGTGATCCTCTCATCCATCTCCTTCATCTCGTGGATTAATAACAAGAACAGCTAATATTTATTGAGCACTTACCATCCTGGACTCAACATGCATTAAGCCATTGACTCCTCACTAAAATAGCCTAAGAGGTGACCACTGTTATTGGCCCCCTAAGGCTCAGAAAGTTGAGGTTACGTGTTCAAGATCACACAACAAAGATGGATAAGGTTAAGATTCCAATCCATGTCATAATTTTGCTCTCAACTAGTGTACTATTCATCCAGAGAGGACAAGAGATTTTCCTGGGTTCACACTAGCTTACCCTAGAAGCCCATTCCAGGGCACCCCACACTGGCACAAGTCATGCTTCTGAGGGAGAAAGTGGGTGATGACAGACACTGATCTCTTATTCCATGTTCCAGGGTCATCAACAAGCTAACCTCACTTGACTTCTCTGTCCCCAAATACTTCTTCCAGTCTTCCTGTCTCACCCTCTCCCTGTCCAGCTCATGGCAGCCTGTCTGAACACTCAGTGCGCTTTCTGGTGCCAACCTCACAGAGAAACAAACTCCCCCAAATTCTAGTTCCCTCATTGTTAAGGAAAAAAGGGGATTGGAGGAGCCAATCCAGATGCAGGTTGGTGATGGGATTGGGGGGATCAATACCTGCGGAGCCCACACTAATCCTTTTTCCCTTCTCTTCCCCCTCCAAAAGCAGCAAACAACTGTCCTCCCTCAGCTTTGTTCTCTTCTCTTAGTTCCCTCCCCACAGGACTCAGCGTTCAGCAGCCTAGAATGCTTTGAGCAAAATGCCAGTCCTGGGGGTGCCAACCTCACCCTCCTGCCCTTGTCCAAGGTGAGAGGTGGCACTTGAGTCGGGTAGTCCACTGTCAGAGCCTGCCCAGCACCCAGGTGGGGCCCCTTTCAGGCCCACATAGGACCAATCTCAGCTCCTGCCTGATGCTCATGTCAGAGCCTGCTGAGACTAAGTTCAGAGCCTATACGGTGCCATCCTTATGTCCTCCTGAGGCCAGCCTCAATGACCACCTGGGCCTACCTAAAGAGCCCTTTTGGTACCAGAAGTGGCTCTATTAATGCTCTCTTGGTATCAAGTTCAGTGCCAACATGTTTTCAATCCTGGTGTCTACCAGGGGTCCAACTCAATACCAACATGATGCCGTTCCCTCTCCAGGCTGACTTGACGCCAGTGTAATCTCTGTGTCCAATGCTGAAGCCAATCTCAGCACTTACCTGTTGCTAAACTTGGTCTCCCCTTCCCCCAGGCTGGGCTATACCAGTCAATGATGAAGAAGGGAAGAGAGTTCAAATTCTAGGTCTCTCACTTCTACCTGTGTGACCTCAAACAAGGGGCTTTATGGAGTTCTGGTCTTCTGAACTGCAAAATTAGGATGATGATGAACCAGCCCCGTTGTTGTAATGATTTGATAAGATCGTGTATATGTAGACTTAATTTTCACAGTTAGTTTCACCAAAGAGCAACTGTCATTATTAGTAAGGAAGAATGACAAAGAGGGAAGGACAGCAGGGCTACTCATCTTTTCTCTACTTCCACTTTCAAAATCCCTGGACCCATCTCTGTTCCCGACACTGGACTTTACCCAAATCTCTCCTGCTATAGTTCCCTCTGTCAGCTAATAACAGCCCTGAAAAATCAGGAATTACCTCTAAAGGGAGCTTCAGACATCCTCAAATACTTACCTTCTCTTCTCAAATACTCCCTTTACATTGGTGGGAAAACTCAGTCCCAGAAAGGGGGCATAAGAGTGCAGAGCAGGAGAGACGGGAGTCACATGTGGGCCGTGTACCCAGTCTCTGTTTTCTGTCCCCTTATGCCTATATATAAAATGGGAAACATTAAGAATGACAATAATAACAGTAATGAGGTAATCAACCTAGTGAGCTTCCTGAAGGATCTGGGAAGGGGGCCAGTGGAGCTCTCCGTAAATTATAATGCTTGAGACAGTAGGTACTTTTTGGTATCATGCTGGTAGTTTTCATCACTATTTACACAAGTCCTGCCAAGTCCCTCTGCCAACTAGGATCATACTTCTCTCCTATTCTGTGGAAATTTTCACTGAAATGTGACTCTGGACTTCAACCTCTTTTCCAACCAGAGATGGGCAATTCTGTCACCTATCCTGACCTTGCTTTGCCATCTCACTGAGGATTCTGGGCAGTAAGAGGTGGCAATGTGTCCAAAACAACAGTGGGTCAGTACCTGGGGTCAGGTGCTGACTCACTGATCCAGCTGCACTCTCTGTATACTTTTCCACCCAGGAACCCCACAGCCACAGCCTGGGGTTCTTCCTCACCTCAAGATCCTCAAATCCATTCCCCGGAACCTCACCTCCTGAGACCTTTAAACCTACATCCCTCCTCAACAAAAGACCTCCAAATCAAGAACCACACATCCTACCTCATTCCAAAATCCTAAATCCAGATCTTTAGATTCTTCCCTCTTGAGACCCCAAAATCCACAACTTTTGGTTGCCTTCTCACACTGAGACTCCAAATCTCAAGCTCAGGACCCTCTTCACCATGCAAATACTCTAAGCATTCAGTTGTGGCATTTATCTACCGCTTCCCATACTGAAGTCCACAGCACTGGGGTGGCCCCTCTTGAGGGGCCACAAATTCAGTTTTGGGCCCAATCCCTGTTCATCTGCCCTGGGGTCCCCCTCCTCCTTCCCTGCTGGCTGTGCCCAAGCTAGGCAGGGAGTATGGTTGGAGGTGTAGTTTGGAGGTGAAATGAGACAATTACACCATCAGGACCAAAATCCACCATCTCTCCCAGGTAGTATAAAGGCAAACCTTCCCAGCCATCGCCATCTGGCTGTCACTTTCAGGGCCACCATGCTGGCCTCAGGGCTGCTTCTGGTGGCTTTGCTGGCCTGCCTGGTTTTAATGGTTTTCATGTCAGTCTGGTGGCAGAGGGAGCTCTGGGGAAAGCTGCCTCCTGGACCCACCCCATGCCCTTCATCGGGAACTACCTGCAGCTGGACACAGAGCAGATATGCGACTCCCTCATGAAGGTGCCATCAGAGGGAGATGGGTGGAATGGTGTGGGGGTGTGTGCCTAACCAGTTTGGCTAGGATTTTGAGGCAGAGGATTGACAAAGTTGGACCAGAGTTTCAGGAAAGGGGAATTTTGAAGGTTCAGCATCAGGATCCTAGGCAGGAAACACCAGATCTTGGGATCTCCAGCCTCTTGCCTGTGAGAACCTATGGGGAAATGCATCTTAGTGCTTGAGGCCTGGGTACAGGGCCAGTTCAGAGTTGGGGCTGCTCCCTCTAACCACTCCCACCTCCATCAGATCAGCAAGCGCTATGGGCCAGTGTGCATGGTTCACCTGGGGCCCCGGAGGGTCGTGGTGCTGCGTGGATACGAAGCTGTAAAGGAGGCTCTGATAGACCAGGCAGAGGAATTCAGTGGACGAGGAGAGCTGGCCGTTGCTGACCGGATCTTCAAAGGCTATGGTGAGAGGGACTGGTGGGGGAATGTGGGCAGGCTGACTTTGTGACCTCAGTGGGGTCTCCAGTCTTCTTCTTGCTCCCCCATCCCCTCAGGCTGTGACAGAGCCTTCTTCTGTCTTCTCTGGCCCCATCTCTGTTCATTGGTGCCTCTTCTCTTGTCTCTAAATTATCTTAGAGTTTATGCCTCTCTGCTTCTCCCTGCCTGTCTCTGCCCCATCTCTCTGTTCCTTCTCACTAGATGTCTCTTCTTTCTCTGTAACTGTTAGAACCTCTTGATTTCTGCTTTGGAACCCTTGTCTTCTGTCACCGTGTGTCTTTTGTCTTTTTCTTCTTCTCAGCTTCTGTGCTTCCTTGTGTTTCTCTCTCCCTCTCCCACTCTTTCTCCTTCCTTAATCTTAGAATCTCACATTATTTCTGCTTCAAAGTCCCCATGCTTCTGTCTCCTGGTGAGTCTCTCCTCTCTCCAGACCACCTGTGTTTCTCTCTCCATATTTTCCTTTCTTCTCTAGGCTCAGTTTTAGAATGTTTCACAATTTTATATATACCTCTCAAAACTCCACATATCTCACTTGCCTCCCTCCCCTCCCCTCTTCTCATGAGTGTCTGTATATCTCCGTTTCTCTGTGCATCTGTCTTGCTTCTCTCCTTCTGATTCTTTTCTTCCAAGTCAGTCTCTCTTTCTGTATTTCTCTGACTCTGAGTCTCTATATCTCCCTCTTTCTGCTGTTTCTCTCTCTGCTGGCTTTCTCTCAGAGTCTCTCCATCTTTCACCTGCTCCCTCTCTCTCTGCTCAGCTCTCCCTACTTCTCAGGATCCCCTGGGGCTGGTCTGTGTTGTGCCCCTGCCCCTCTCTGCCCTTTCTCCACTCCTATGCTCCCTCCCCAGGCGTGGCATTCAGCAACGGGGAGCGGGCCAAGCAGCTCAGGCGCTTCTCCATCACCACACTGAGGGACTTCGGAGTGGGTAAGCGTGGCATTGAGGAGCGCATCCAGGAGGAGGCGGGCTTCCTCATTGAGGCCTTCCAGAGCATGCGTGGTGAGTGGGGGACCCTGGAGTATTCGGGAAGGAGGAGAAAAACACCTGATGGGGACACATGCATTCTTGCCTGGGAAGGGGACTAGGTTGGGGGAAGGTGTCAGGCTTTCAGCTCTGGGGTCTGGTGCTGGAAAGTTTGGCTCTTCACGTCAGTGGCTCCCTCAAATTTTCAGACTGGCAACTGACTGCTGAGTTGACTCTTCCCCAAATCCATCTCTCCCCGATCCCATCCCACTCCCCAGGCAACTTCATTGATCCCACCTTCTTCCTGAGCCAAGCTGTCTCCAATGTCATCAGCTCTATTGTCTTTGGGAACCGCTTTGACTATGAGGACAAAGAGTTCCTGTCACTGCTGCGTATGATGCACGGAAGCTTCCAGTTCACAGCTACATCTACGGGGCAGGTAACCCATCCCAGTATGGCTCTACCAGGTCCCTACTACAACATGCCAAGTCCTCTTCCACGTGGAGACAGGTGTCCCAAACTCCCAATCTCCTCCAGACAAGGTCCCTCAAGTCCAGCCCCGACTCTTGGACAACTGGACAGTTGCATCAGATTCAGGACAGGCTCCCAATACCCAATCTCCACTGACACCTGGATATCTCAACAGATGCCCTGATCCCCCCCCCCCCCCCCACACACACACAAAAGCAAACCAGAGCCTGCAGGCAAGATTCATGCTTTCAACCAAGTTCTCTCGCTTGGGCAGGTGTTTCCATCCCAACTTACCTTAATACCTCACAGGTGCCCCTTGTTAAGATATTCCTTCTTTCCATCTGAATTTCTTAACATCTGGAATAGTAACCACCTCAGCCCACCCCCTAAATACCTGAACACCTGGTGCTGCAAAATGAAGCCCACCAAAATCATTTGATATCTACACACATATCCAAACTAGTCCACTGGAATATCTAGACAAAAGCCTGCTGTCTAGCCCACTAAAATATCTGAACATCTAGACAGGTACCCCAACGAAGACCCCTAAACACTTAAACACCTGGATAGATTGTTCCACAAACACCCAAATAAATGTCCCTCAACCCAGCCCTGTTAAACACCCATAGAAAGGACCCTTATCGGGCAATTTGAATATCTGAACACCTGAAGAAGTATCTCCTCCACTTTAACACCTGCACTTCAGCACAACTTTACTACCTGAACACCTGTACAGAAGCCTCCAATCTAGATCCCCAAAATATCTGCACAGTTGTCTCCTACTGAGCCCACCTGAATGTCTAAACACCTAGACAACTGACCGCCCACACCAGTGCCACCTGAATAGGTAAACACTTGGACAGGTGTCTCCCAACCCAACCTAACCTGAATATTTGAAAATCTAGATCTGTGCTCCCATCCAGACCCATCTGAATATCTGAACCCTGGATATGTGTCTCAATCCATCTCACCTAAATTCTTAGACAGGAATGCTCACACTTACCTCATGTGAAAACTTAGATATCTATTCCCATCCAGCCCCATCTAAATACCTCAACACCTGGGCAGGTGCCTTTAACCCAGTGCCTTCCTGGCCCTGAGACAGGTCCCACTGCCATCGAGTCCTGCCCACTAACAACTGTCCTTCCCTTTTCTTCCTCTGTCCCCCACTCTTAGCTCTATGAGATGTTCTACTCAGTGATGAAACACCTGCCAGGGCCACAGCAACAGGCCTTTAAGGAGCTGCAGGGCCTGGAGGACTTCATAGCCAAGAAGGTGGAGCAGAACCAACGCACCCTGGATCCCAACTCCCCGCGCAACTTCATCGACTCCTTCCTCATCCGCATGCAGCAGGTACACCCCAGCAGCCAGGTGGGCAGGTCCAAAGCCAGGCAGAGGGAAATCAGGCTGGGGATGCAGGAGAACAGAGGCCCATTCGAATGAGTCCCCTATCACAATAAACCTCACAATCCAAGTTATAATTAGCCGCCACTGTTCCATCTACTGAGCCCTTACCCAGGGCCAGTCGTGTGCATGCAAATCATAACAGCAAGCACTTCCATAACACTACCATGTGCCAGGCACTATGTTAAGTGCTTCACGGTATTCGCCTACTTAAAACTCAGAACAGCTCTTGAAGGAGGTTCTATTATGACCGCAGTTTTACAACTGAGGGAAGTGAGGCCTAGGGAGTATAAGTGGACTGCCTGATGTCACACAGCAAGGAAGCAGTGGAACTAGGTTAAATCCTGGTGTCCTTCACGTTTGGCCTGGTGCTTTTAGCCACCATGTTCTCTTACCTTTCGTACCCTGGTTATCAGATGCACCTGTGCGGACAGGTGACTTTCTTTACCATGAGACAGTGGAGGGGGGGGTGTCCCCTCCCCCATCTGGAGGTCAATCTCGCTTTTGTGAAGAAAGGAGAGGAGACTTTATGGAGTCTCGAAGTTCAAGGTGAAAGGAGCAAGGGAGGGATTTCTCCATAGTAAGGTTCAAGAATTTTAGTGAAGGAATAGGATGCTGTTGCTTAAAATTCTGTGTCTGTGTCTCAGAAAATTGGTCTCTCTTTAACCTTCTCTGAATCATTCTATCATGCCATCTCTGTGCCTCTTTTTCACTCAGTGTCTCTCACTATCCCTCTCTTTCTAAATATTCCTACCAAAAAAGGTGACCACTAAGCTGATAATTAAAAGACAGATAGTCAGCCAGCAGAGAATGTGAGAAGAGCAAATCAGGCAGAGCCACCAGCCAGGGAAAAGGCTTGCAGACCAGAGAAAGCCTGGCAGAACTAGGATCCCTCTTCCCACCTTTGTTCTGGATTTAGGAGAAGCAGGCCCTAAAGAAAAACCTCAGAAGGGCCCTGAGACCATGGAGGAGTGAGCTTGTCCTGAAGCCTCCTCTCGCTGCGGGAGCAGAAGAACCCCAACACGGAGTTCTGCTTGAAGAACCTGGTGCTGACCACGTTGAACCTCTTCATTGGTGGCACAGAGACGGTCAGCATAACCCTGCGTTATGGCTTCCTGCTGCTGATGAAGCACCCAGATATAGAGGGTACGGCTGGAGGGTGCATGAAAGTGGGGGTCACAGATCCTCAAAAATCCTGTAAGCCCACGGCAATGTTCCCAACTCTCTCAGATCCCCGGATCCTCAGACACGCCCTGCTATCCCGAGACTGGGTGATATTTAGCTGATGGGCACCAGTCAAGTTTCACCAGCTGTTAAAATATTTGAAATATCAGAATTGATTGGATGGCTCCTATGCTAAGCCTACCGAGTGCCACTCCCTGCCCTGATTGCAGACCATCCCCAAAGACTCCTCCCTTGGACTTTTCCTATGATTCTGGTACGATCAGGTGAACAGAGACCTGGGCTAACAATGCGTATGGCAGATGTCTGTTTTGAACACGTAAATGTCACAAATGGACGTATAGTTGTTCACACTTGGACTATCATCCCGGCCCTCAGACCCCTAGATACCTAAACATAGTCCCTTCCTCCCCCCAGCCAAGGTTCATGAGGAGATTGATCGAGTGATTGGCAAGAACCGTCAGCCCAAGTTTGAGGACCGGGCCAAGATGCCATACACAGAGGCAGTGATCCACGAAATCCAAAGATTTGGAGATGTGATCCCCATGAGCCTGGCCCGTAGAGTTACCAAGGATATCAAGTTTCGGGGCTTCCTCATCCCCAAGGTGCTGCTCTGCCCTGCCTAGAGGGACCTCCAATCTGCTCCCTGTGACCCCATCCCCCTTAGAAGCTCCTCAGCCCCTGTCCGACTCCCTCAGTCAAAGACTCCCAACCACCACATCCCTTCAACCTTCCCACTCAGAGACTCCTGAATTCCATCTCTCCGCCGACCTCTTGCCTCAGGGAATATGAACCCCATGTTCCCCAAATGTCCTCTCTCAGAGAACATGAACCCCCATGTCACTCCAGCCTCCTGCCTTGAGAGACATGAACTGCTTGTCCTCCAGACCTCAAGCCTCAAGAGTCATGGAATTCGTGTTCTTCAAACTTCCCTTCTCAGGGAAGAAACTTCCCGTCCCCTGAACTTCCTATCTCAGAGACTATGACCACCCATTACCCCAAACCTTTGGCCTCGGAAACACAGACCCCATGAAGCACAAACTTCCTACCTCAGGGACGTGAATCTCAAGTCCCTCAAAGGACCCGAACTCCCATGTCTCCCATTTCTCTTTATCTGGGCTGCTCAAATTCCCCCTCCAACCCCCATGGGCTTTCTGCACACCCATCTCCTACTCTGCCTTATCAAATCCTCTGGCCTCCTCCCCACCAGGGCACTGAAGTGTTCCTTATGCTGGGCTCCGTCCTGAGAGACCCCAAGTTCTTCTCCAATCCCCACGATTTCAACCCCCAGCACTTCCTGGATGAGAAGGGGCAGTTTAAGAAGAGTGATGCTTTTGTGCCTTTCTCCATTGGTAAGAGACCACTATCTGCTGCCAAGCCACCACTCACACCCAACGGGGACTCCTTCTTTTTCTGAGGTGTAGCCTGGTATCCTTCTCCACCTTGGAAGTCCCTCTTAGAATCTACCTTGGAGGCAACCAGTTGCAACTACCCTAACTACCAAGTACCTGGGTCCAGGAAAAAGCAAAGGGATGCTTATACCCCTTTCAGAGCTGGGGAAAACCAAGGCCTAGTGTGAGTTAGAGATTTGTCCCAGGTCACTTAAATTCTTCAGATGGCTGGGAAGGAGATGACAGCATAGCAGCCATATTTGAGAGCATATTCAAGGAGAAGGGGCATCTAAAGTTCTCATTGTTACAGCTTGGTATAGCTCACCCCCATCCCAGGTACACTGGAGAATGAGGCTCAGAGAGGGTTAGAGACTTCTCAGAAATGTCTCAGGCCACGATATTCCAGCCCCTCCTCCCGGAGAGAATGCAGCTGGCGTCTGGTAGTGGGTCGAGTCAGTGGTGAGAGTTGGCCTCACCTCCACACCTCCCATCTCGTCTCTTCAGGAAAGCGGCACTGCTTTGGAGAAGGCCTGGCTAGAATGGAGCTCTTTCTCTTCCTCACCACCATCATGCAGAATTTCTGCTTCAAGCACTCTCAGTCGCCCCAGGATATCGACGTGTCCCCGAAACACGTGGGCTTTGTCAGCATCCCAAGAAACTACACCATGAGCCTCCAGCCCCGCTAAGCCAGGGCTGTGCCAGGACAGGGCTAGTGGGAGCAGGAATTCGGGGAGAGGGAGCCTGGGTTTGGCTAGCTGGAAGGTGGGGCCAGCGGGAGGGGCGGGGCTAAGGAGGGGGTTGGGCTGGGGGGAGTTTCGAGGGGCAAGGTGGATAGGAGTGGAAGAAGAAAGAGAACGGGCTGTGTCTGTTCACCTTGCTAGAGCTAGCTCCTTCAGAGCTGGGGTGAGAGGAAGGGATACCTTACCCTAGATTGTGAAGAAGAAGAGCAGCTATTATTTACTGAGCAAGTGCTCCGTGTCAGCTCTCTGCTGAAAGCATTACACGCTCACCTCACTTAATGCTCACAAACCTGTAAGACAGGGATCAGTGTTCATGCCATTTTACAGTTGACAGAGCTGAGGCTCAGACAGATGAAGTCTCTGTCCTGGGTCCTACAGAACACAGTAAGTGCCCAGCAAGTACTTGACCACAGATCTGTGCAGGGATCGCTCTACTTGGCCCACAGTCTATTGGCTAGATTCTCAAAAGACACCCCTTCCTCACACGAAAAACAGCAGTTTAGTTTATTACTGAACAGCCTGAACAGCTCTGTCCAGGGGCTTTTTTCCAGAACCCTGACAGGCAGCTGACCTGGCTTCACTACACACTTGCCCACACTCTTGCTCATTCGTGCACACTTTGGATGCCAGGGAATACTTCATGCCTCCCACCAGATAAGGCCACTGTGTCAATCAGAGTCAGACCTGGGGACAGTAGTCAGACCTCTTTGTGAAGTGGTTGAGGGAGAGAAACACTTTCAGAGAATTCTAGGAGAACTTTAGTCATAGCACAGCCATGTGCATGTGTGTGTGTGTAAGCAGGCATGTGTGCATACTGGGATATGATTGTATGTTGGCCTGAGAGTATGGATGAACTCATATTTCCTATGAGATTTTGAAGGCAGGGCTCTGTCTGATGGATCTGGGGTCTTATCTCCAGATCTGGGACTTAAGTGTCTCAGAGTCACCTGCCTCCTCTTGAATGCGTTAGTGTATGTTCCCTTAGAAGCGGCATCGGCCTTAGGTCCGTGTGTTAGATCTAGAGTCAGATGTAGCCATACATCTAAATGCTACACAGACCCCACCCTCACAAAACTTGCTGGACTTGAAGGACC
>NW_025796719.1:0-15862 GCF_021613505.1 Equus quagga | reverse complement strand
GGTCCTTCAAGTCCAGCAAGTTTTGTGAGGGTGGGGTCTGTGTAGCATTTAGATGTATGGCTACATCTGACTCTAGATCTAACACACGGACCTAAGGCCGATGCCGCTTCTAAGGGAACATACACTAACGCATTCAAGAGGAGGCAGGTGACTCTGAGACACTTAAGTCCCAGATCTGGAGATAAGACCCCAGATCCATCAGACAGAGCCCTGCCTTCAAAATCTCATAGGAAATATGAGTTCATCCATACTCTCAGGCCAACATACAATCATATCCCAGTATGCACACATGCCTGCTTACACACACACACATGCACATGGCTGTGCTATGACTAAAGTTCTCCTAGAATTCTCTGAAAGTGTTTCTCTCCCTCAACCACTTCACAAAGAGGTCTGACTACTGTCCCCAGGTCTGACTCTGATTGACACAGTGGCCTTATCTGGTGGGAGGCATGAAGTATTCCCTGGCATCCAAAGTGTGCACGAATGAGCAAGAGTGTGGGCAAGTGTGTAGTGAAGCCAGGTCAGCTGCCTGTCAGGGTTCTGGAAAAAAGCCCCTGGACAGAGCTGTTCAGGCTGTTCAGTAATAAACTAAACTGCTGTTTTTCGTGTGAGGAAGGGGTGTCTTTTGAGAATCTAGCCAATAGACTGTGGGCCAAGTAGAGCGATCCCTGCACAGATCTGTGGTCAAGTACTTGCTGGGCACTTACTGTGTTCTGTAGGACCCAGGACAGAGACTTCATCTGTCTGAGCCTCAGCTCTGTCAACTGTAAAATGGCATGAACACTGATCCCTGTCTTACAGGTTTGTGAGCATTAAGTGAGGTGAGCGTGTAATGCTTTCAGCAGAGAGCTGACACGGAGCACTTGCTCAGTAAATAATAGCTGCTCTTCTTCTTCACAATCTAGGGTAAGGTATCCCTTCCTCTCACCCCAGCTCTGAAGGAGCTAGCTCTAGCAAGGTGAACAGACACAGCCCGTTCTCTTTCTTCTTCCACTCCTATCCACCTTGCCCCTCGAAACTCCCCCCAGCCCAACCCCCTCCTTAGCCCCGCCCCTCCCGCTGGCCCCACCTTCCAGCTAGCCAAACCCAGGCTCCCTCTCCCCGAATTCCTGCTCCCACTAGCCCTGTCCTGGCACAGCCCTGGCTTAGCGGGGCTGGAGGCTCATGGTGTAGTTTCTTGGGATGCTGACAAAGCCCACGTGTTTCGGGGACACGTCGATATCCTGGGGCGACTGAGAGTGCTTGAAGCAGAAATTCTGCATGATGGTGGTGAGGAAGAGAAAGAGCTCCATTCTAGCCAGGCCTTCTCCAAAGCAGTGCCGCTTTCCTGAAGAGACGAGATGGGAGGTGTGGAGGTGAGGCCAACTCTCACCACTGACTCGACCCACTACCAGACGCCAGCTGCATTCTCTCCGGGAGGAGGGGCTGGAATATCGTGGCCTGAGACATTTCTGAGAAGTCTCTAACCCTCTCTGAGCCTCATTCTCCAGTGTACCTGGGATGGGGGTGAGCTATACCAAGCTGTAACAATGAGAACTTTAGATGCCCCTTCTCCTTGAATATGCTCTCAAATATGGCTGCTATGCTGTCATCTCCTTCCCAGCCATCTGAAGAATTTAAGTGACCTGGGACAAATCTCTAACTCACACTAGGCCTTGGTTTTCCCCAGCTCTGAAAGGGGTATAAGCATCCCTTTGCTTTTTCCTGGACCCAGGTACTTGGTAGTTAGGGTAGTTGCAACTGGTTGCCTCCAAGGTAGATTCTAAGAGGGACTTCCAAGGTGGAGAAGGATACCAGGCTACACCTCAGAAAAAGAAGGAGTCCCCGTTGGGTGTGAGTGGTGGCTTGGCAGCAGATAGTGGTCTCTTACCAATGGAGAAAGGCACAAAAGCATCACTCTTCTTAAACTGCCCCTTCTCATCCAGGAAGTGCTGGGGGTTGAAATCGTGGGGATTGGAGAAGAACTTGGGGTCTCTCAGGACGGAGCCCAGCATAAGGAACACTTCAGTGCCCTGGTGGGGAGGAGGCCAGAGGATTTGATAAGGCAGAGTAGGAGATGGGTGTGCAGAAAGCCCATGGGGGTTGGAGGGGGAATTTGAGCAGCCCAGATAAAGAGAAATGGGAGACATGGGAGTTCGGGTCCTTTGAGGGACTTGAGATTCACGTCCCTGAGGTAGGAAGTTTGTGCTTCATGGGGTCTGTGTTTCCGAGGCCAAAGGTTTGGGGTAATGGGTGGTCATAGTCTCTGAGATAGGAAGTTCAGGGGACGGGAAGTTTCTTCCCTGAGAAGGGAAGTTTGAAGAACACGAATTCCATGACTCTTGAGGCTTGAGGTCTGGAGGACAAGCAGTTCATGTCTCTCAAGGCAGGAGGCTGGAGTGACATGGGGGTTCATGTTCTCTGAGAGAGGACATTTGGGGAACATGGGGTTCATATTCCCTGAGGCAAGAGGTCGGCGGAGAGATGGAATTCAGGAGTCTCTGAGTGGGAAGGTTGAAGGGATGTGGTGGTTGGGAGTCTTTGACTGAGGGAGTCGGACAGGGGCTGAGGAGCTTCTAAGGGGGATGGGGTCACAGGGAGCAGATTGGAGGTCCCTCTAGGCAGGGCAGAGCAGCACCTTGGGGATGAGGAAGCCCCGAAACTTGATATCCTTGGTAACTCTACGGGCCAGGCTCATGGGGATCACATCTCCAAATCTTTGGATTTCGTGGATCACTGCCTCTGTGTATGGCATCTTGGCCCGGTCCTCAAACTTGGGCTGACGGTTCTTGCCAATCACTCGATCAATCTCCTCATGAACCTTGGCTGGGGGGAGGAAGGGACTATGTTTAGGTATCTAGGGGTCTGAGGGCCGGGATGATAGTCCAAGTGTGAACAACTATACGTCCATTTGTGACATTTACGTGTTCAAAACAGACATCTGCCATACGCATTGTTAGCCCAGGTCTCTGTTCACCTGATCGTACCAGAATCATAGGAAAAGTCCAAGGGAGGAGTCTTTGGGGATGGTCTGCAATCAGGGCAGGGAGTGGCACTCGGTAGGCTTAGCATAGGAGCCATCCAATCAATTCTGATATTTCAAATATTTTAACAGCTGGTGAAACTTGACTGGTGCCCATCAGCTAAATATCACCCAGTCTCGGGATAGCAGGGCGTGTCTGAGGATCCGGGGATCTGAGAGAGTTGGGAACATTGCCGTGGGCTTACAGGATTTTTGAGGATCTGTGACCCCCACTTTCATGCACCCTCCAGCCGTACCCTCTATATCTGGGTGCTTCATCAGCAGCAGGAAGCCATAACGCAGGGTTATGCTGACCGTCTCTGTGCCACCAATGAAGAGGTTCAACGTGGTCAGCACCAGGTTCTTCAAGCAGAACTCCGTGTTGGGGTTCTTCTGCTCCCGCAGCGAGAGGAGGCTTCAGGACAAGCTCACTCCTCCATGGTCTCAGGGCCCTTCTGAGGTTTTTCTTTAGGGCCTGCTTCTCCTAAATCCAGAACAAAGGTGGGAAGAGGGATCCTAGTTCTGCCAGGCTTTCTCTGGTCTGCAAGCCTTTTCCCTGGCTGGTGGCTCTGCCTGATTTGCTCTTCTCACATTCTCTGCTGGCTGACTATCTGTCTTTTAATTATCAGCTTAGTGGTCACCTTTTTTGGTAGGAATATTTAGAAAGAGAGGGATAGTGAGAGACACTGAGTGAAAAAGAGGCACAGAGATGGCATGATAGAATGATTCAGAGAAGGTTAAAGAGAGACCAATTTTCTGAGACACAGACACAGAATTTTAAGCAACAGCATCCTATTCCTTCACTAAAATTCTTGAACCTTACTATGGAGAAATCCCTCCCTTGCTCCTTTCACCTTGAACTTCGAGACTCCATAAAGTCTCCTCTCCTTTCTTCACAAAAGCGAGATTGACCTCCAGATGGGGGAGGGGACACCCCCCCCTCCACTGTCTCATGGTAAAGAAAGTCACCTGTCCGCACAGGTGCATCTGATAACCAGGGTACGAAAGGTAAGAGAACATGGTGGCTAAAAGCACCAGGCCAAACGTGAAGGACACCAGGATTTAACCTAGTTCCACTGCTTCCTTGCTGTGTGACATCAGGCAGTCCACTTATACTCCCTAGGCCTCACTTCCCTCAGTTGTAAAACTGCGGTCATAATAGAACCTCCTTCAAGAGCTGTTCTGAGTTTTAAGTAGGCGAATACCGTGAAGCACTTAACATAGTGCCTGGCACATGGTAGTGTTATGGAAGTGCTTGCTGTTATGATTTGCATGCACACGACTGGCCCTGGGTAAGGGCTCAGTAGATGGAACAGTGGCGGCTAATTATAACTTGGATTGTGAGGTTTATTGTGATAGGGGACTCATTCGAATGGGCCTCTGTTCTCCTGCATCCCCAGCCTGATTTCCCTCTGCCTGGCTTTGGACCTGCCCACCTGGCTGCTGGGGTGTACCTGCTGCATGCGGATGAGGAAGGAGTCGATGAAGTTGCGCGGGGAGTTGGGATCCAGGGTGCGTTGGTTCTGCTCCACCTTCTTGGCTATGAAGTCCTCCAGGCCCTGCAGCTCCTTAAAGGCCTGTTGCTGTGGCCCTGGCAGGTGTTTCATCACTGAGTAGAACATCTCATAGAGCTAAGAGTGGGGGACAGAGGAAGAAAAGGGAAGGACAGTTGTTAGTGGGCAGGACTCGATGGCAGTGGGACCTGTCTCAGGGCCAGGAAGGCACTGGGTTAAAGGCACCTGCCCAGGTGTTGAGGTATTTAGATGGGGCTGGATGGGAATAGATATCTAAGTTTTCACATGAGGTAAGTGTGAGCATTCCTGTCTAAGAATTTAGGTGAGATGGATTGAGACACATATCCAGGGTTCAGATATTCAGATGGGTCTGGATGGGAGCACAGATCTAGATTTTCAAATATTCAGGTTAGGTTGGGTTGGGAGACACCTGTCCAAGTGTTTACCTATTCAGGTGGCACTGGTGTGGGCGGTCAGTTGTCTAGGTGTTTAGACATTCAGGTGGGCTCAGTAGGAGACAACTGTGCAGATATTTTGGGGATCTAGATTGGAGGCTTCTGTACAGGTGTTCAGGTAGTAAAGTTGTGCTGAAGTGCAGGTGTTAAAGTGGAGGAGATACTTCTTCAGGTGTTCAGATATTCAAATTGCCCGATAAGGGTCCTTTCTATGGGTGTTTAACAGGGCTGGGTTGAGGGACATTTATTTGGGTGTTTGTGGAACAATCTATCCAGGTGTTTAAGTGTTTAGGGGTCTTCGTTGGGGTACCTGTCTAGATGTTCAGATATTTTAGTGGGCTAGACAGCAGGCTTTTGTCTAGATATTCCAGTGGACTAGTTTGGATATGTGTGTAGATATCAAATGATTTTGGTGGGCTTCATTTTGCAGCACCAGGTGTTCAGGTATTTAGGGGGTGGGCTGAGGTGGTTACTATTCCAGATGTTAAGAAATTCAGATGGAAAGAAGGAATATCTTAACAAGGGGCACCTGTGAGGTATTAAGGTAAGTTGGGATGGAAACACCTGCCCAAGCGAGAGAACTTGGTTGAAAGCATGAATCTTGCCTGCAGGCTCTGGTTTGCTTTTGTGTGTGTGTGGGGGGGGGGGGGGGGATCAGGGCATCTGTTGAGATATCCAGGTGTCAGTGGAGATTGGGTATTGGGAGCCTGTCCTGAATCTGATGCAACTGTCCAGTTGTCCAAGAGTCGGGGCTGGACTTGAGGGACCTTGTCTGGAGGAGATTGGGAGTTTGGGACACCTGTCTCCACGTGGAAGAGGACTTGGCATGTTGTAGTAGGGACCTGGTAGAGCCATACTGGGATGGGTTACCTGCCCCGTAGATGTAGCTGTGAACTGGAAGCTTCCGTGCATCATACGCAGCAGTGACAGGAACTCTTTGTCCTCATAGTCAAAGCGGTTCCCAAAGACAATAGAGCTGATGACATTGGAGACAGCTTGGCTCAGGAAGAAGGTGGGATCAATGAAGTTGCCTGGGGAGTGGGATGGGATCGGGGAGAGATGGATTTGGGGAAGAGTCAACTCAGCAGTCAGTTGCCAGTCTGAAAATTTGAGGGAGCCACTGACGTGAAGAGCCAAACTTTCCAGCACCAGACCCCAGAGCTGAAAGCCTGACACCTTCCCCCAACCTAGTCCCCTTCCCAGGCAAGAATGCATGTGTCCCCATCAGGTGTTTTTCTCCTCCTTCCCGAATACTCCAGGGTCCCCCACTCACCACGCATGCTCTGGAAGGCCTCAATGAGGAAGCCCGCCTCCTCCTGGATGCGCTCCTCAATGCCACGCTTACCCACTCCGAAGTCCCTCAGTGTGGTGATGGAGAAGCGCCTGAGCTGCTTGGCCCGCTCCCCGTTGCTGAATGCCACGCCTGGGGAGGGAGCATAGGAGTGGAGAAAGGGCAGAGAGGGGCAGGGGCACAACACAGACCAGCCCCAGGGGATCCTGAGAAGTAGGGAGAGCTGAGCAGAGAGAGAGGGAGCAGGTGAAAGATGGAGAGACTCTGAGAGAAAGCCAGCAGAGAGAGAAACAGCAGAAAGAGGGAGATATAGAGACTCAGAGTCAGAGAAATACAGAAAGAGAGACTGACTTGGAAGAAAAGAATCAGAAGGAGAGAAGCAAGACAGATGCACAGAGAAACGGAGATATACAGACACTCATGAGAAGAGGGGAGGGGAGGGAGGCAAGTGAGATATGTGGAGTTTTGAGAGGTATATATAAAATTGTGAAACATTCTAAAACTGAGCCTAGAGAAGAAAGGAAAATATGGAGAGAGAAACACAGGTGGTCTGGAGAGAGGAGAGACTCACCAGGAGACAGAAGCATGGGGACTTTGAAGCAGAAATAATGTGAGATTCTAAGATTAAGGAAGGAGAAAGAGTGGGAGAGGGAGAGAGAAACACAAGGAAGCACAGAAGCTGAGAAGAAGAAAAAGACAAAAGACACACGGTGACAGAAGACAAGGGTTCCAAAGCAGAAATCAAGAGGTTCTAACAGTTACAGAGAAAGAAGAGACATCTAGTGAGAAGGAACAGAGAGATGGGGCAGAGACAGGCAGGGAGAAGCAGAGAGGCATAAACTCTAAGATAATTTAGAGACAAGAGAAGAGGCACCAATGAACAGAGATGGGGCCAGAGAAGACAGAAGAAGGCTCTGTCACAGCCTGAGGGGATGGGGGAGCAAGAAGAAGACTGGAGACCCCACTGAGGTCACAAAGTCAGCCTGCCCACATTCCCCCACCAGTCCCTCTCACCATAGCCTTTGAAGATCCGGTCAGCAACGGCCAGCTCTCCTCGTCCACTGAATTCCTCTGCCTGGTCTATCAGAGCCTCCTTTACAGCTTCGTATCCACGCAGCACCACGACCCTCCGGGGCCCCAGGTGAACCATGCACACTGGCCCATAGCGCTTGCTGATCTGATGGAGGTGGGAGTGGTTAGAGGGAGCAGCCCCAACTCTGAACTGGCCCTGTACCCAGGCCTCAAGCACTAAGATGCATTTCCCCATAGGTTCTCACAGGCAAGAGGCTGGAGATCCCAAGATCTGGTGTTTCCTGCCTAGGATCCTGATGCTGAACCTTCAAAATTCCCCTTTCCTGAAACTCTGGTCCAACTTTGTCAATCCTCTGCCTCAAAATCCTAGCCAAACTGGTTAGGCACACACCCCCACACCATTCCACCCATCTCCCTCTGATGGCACCTTCATGAGGGAGTCGCATATCTGCTCTGTGTCCAGCTGCAGGTAGTTCCCGATGAAGGGCATGGGGTGGGTCCAGGAGGCAGCTTTCCCCAGAGCTCCCTCTGCCACCAGACTGACATGAAAACCATTAAAACCAGGCAGGCCAGCAAAGCCACCAGAAGCAGCCCTGAGGCCAGCATGGTGGCCCTGAAAGTGACAGCCAGATGGCGATGGCTGGGAAGGTTTGCCTTTATACTACCTGGGAGAGATGGTGGATTTTGGTCCTGATGGTGTAATTGTCTCATTTCACCTCCAAACTACACCTCCAACCATACTCCCTGCCTAGCTTGGGCACAGCCAGCAGGGAAGGAGGAGGGGGACCCCAGGGCAGATGAACAGGGATTGGGCCCAAAACTGAATTTGTGGCCCCTCAAGAGGGGCCACCCCAGTGCTGTGGACTTCAGTATGGGAAGCGGTAGATAAATGCCACAACTGAATGCTTAGAGTATTTGCATGGTGAAGAGGGTCCTGAGCTTGAGATTTGGAGTCTCAGTGTGAGAAGGCAACCAAAAGTTGTGGATTTTGGGGTCTCAAGAGGGAAGAATCTAAAGATCTGGATTTAGGATTTTGGAATGAGGTAGGATGTGTGGTTCTTGATTTGGAGGTCTTTTGTTGAGGAGGGATGTAGGTTTAAAGGTCTCAGGAGGTGAGGTTCCGGGGAATGGATTTGAGGATCTTGAGGTGAGGAAGAACCCCAGGCTGTGGCTGTGGGGTTCCTGGGTGGAAAAGTATACAGAGAGTGCAGCTGGATCAGTGAGTCAGCACCTGACCCCAGGTACTGACCCACTGTTGTTTTGGACACATTGCCACCTCTTACTGCCCAGAATCCTCAGTGAGATGGCAAAGCAAGGTCAGGATAGGTGACAGAATTGCCCATCTCTGGTTGGAAAAGAGGTTGAAGTCCAGAGTCACATTTCAGTGAAAATTTCCACAGAATAGGAGAGAAGTATGATCCTAGTTGGCAGAGGGACTTGGCAGGACTTGTGTAAATAGTGATGAAAACTACCAGCATGATACCAAAAAGTACCTACTGTCTCAAGCATTATAATTTACGGAGAGCTCCACTGGCCCCCTTCCCAGATCCTTCAGGAAGCTCACTAGGTTGATTACCTCATTACTGTTATTATTGTCATTCTTAATGTTTCCCATTTTATATATAGGCATAAGGGGACAGAAAACAGAGACTGGGTACACGGCCCACATGTGACTCCCGTCTCTCCTGCTCTGCACTCTTATGCCCCCTTTCTGGGACTGAGTTTTCCCACCAATGTAAAGGGAGTATTTGAGAAGAGAAGGTAAGTATTTGAGGATGTCTGAAGCTCCCTTTAGAGGTAATTCCTGATTTTTCAGGGCTGTTATTAGCTGACAGAGGGAACTATAGCAGGAGAGATTTGGGTAAAGTCCAGTGTCGGGAACAGAGATGGGTCCAGGGATTTTGAAAGTGGAAGTAGAGAAAAGATGAGTAGCCCTGCTGTCCTTCCCTCTTTGTCATTCTTCCTTACTAATAATGACAGTTGCTCTTTGGTGAAACTAACTGTGAAAATTAAGTCTACATATACACGATCTTATCAAATCATTACAACAACGGGGCTGGTTCATCATCATCCTAATTTTGCAGTTCAGAAGACCAGAACTCCATAAAGCCCCTTGTTTGAGGTCACACAGGTAGAAGTGAGAGACCTAGAATTTGAACTCTCTTCCCTTCTTCATCATTGACTGGTATAGCCCAGCCTGGGGGAAGGGGAGACCAAGTTTAGCAACAGGTAAGTGCTGAGATTGGCTTCAGCATTGGACACAGAGATTACACTGGCGTCAAGTCAGCCTGGAGAGGGAACGGCATCATGTTGGTATTGAGTTGGACCCCTGGTAGACACCAGGATTGAAAACATGTTGGCACTGAACTTGATACCAAGAGAGCATTAATAGAGCCACTTCTGGTACCAAAAGGGCTCTTTAGGTAGGCCCAGGTGGTCATTGAGGCTGGCCTCAGGAGGACATAAGGATGGCACCGTATAGGCTCTGAACTTAGTCTCAGCAGGCTCTGACATGAGCATCAGGCAGGAGCTGAGATTGGTCCTATGTGGGCCTGAAAGGGGCCCCACCTGGGTGCTGGGCAGGCTCTGACAGTGGACTACCCGACTCAAGTGCCACCTCTCACCTTGGACAAGGGCAGGAGGGTGAGGTTGGCACCCCCAGGACTGGCATTTTGCTCAAAGCATTCTAGGCTGCTGAACGCTGAGTCCTGTGGGGAGGGAACTAAGAGAAGAGAACAAAGCTGAGGGAGGACAGTTGTTTGCTGCTTTTGGAGGGGGAAGAGAAGGGAAAAAGGATTAGTGTGGGCTCCGCAGGTATTGATCCCCCCAATCCCATCACCAACCTGCATCTGGATTGGCTCCTCCAATCCCCTTTTTTCCTTAACAATGAGGGAACTAGAATTTGGGGGAGTTTGTTTCTCTGTGAGGTTGGCACCAGAAAGCGCACTGAGTGTTCAGACAGGCTGCCATGAGCTGGACAGGGAGAGGGTGAGACAGGAAGACTGGAAGAAGTATTTGGGGACAGAGAAGTCAAGTGAGGTTAGCTTGTTGATGACCCTGGAACATGGAATAAGAGATCAGTGTCTGTCATCACCCACTTTCTCCCTCAGAAGCATGACTTGTGCCAGTGTGGGGTGCCCTGGAATGGGCTTCTAGGGTAAGCTAGTGTGAACCCAGGAAAATCTCTTGTCCTCTCTGGATGAATAGTACACTAGTTGAGAGCAAAATTATGACATGGATTGGAATCTTAACCTTATCCATCTTTGTTGTGTGATCTTGAACACGTAACCTCAACTTTCTGAGCCTTAGGGGGCCAATAACAGTGGTCACCTCTTAGGCTATTTTAGTGAGGAGTCAATGGCTTAATGCATGTTGAGTCCAGGATGGTAAGTGCTCAATAAATATTAGCTGTTCTTGTTATTAATCCACGAGATGAAGGAGATGGATGAGAGGATCACTAAACCCCCTTCTCACTTTTACATTCTTTAGTCTAGTTCCCACAGCTTTCCCTTTGGGAAAGGAGGAAGAGAGAGAAAGTTTTGGGGGAACCTCCCTCCCCATTTCTTCCTCAGCGCAGCTGAGCTGACTTGCTGAACCTGGGAATAAGACATTGATCTGGGCGGCCCCGTGGAGGGTGGTGGATTAGGCAGTTCCTGAGTAAGGCTGGGTCAAGGTTAGAGACTCAGATTGTTCCGGATGGGCATGAAGCTCTGCACAAGTCTTTGTCCATCCACCTCTCTCTTTCTCTCTCTCCCTCTCTCTCTCTCTCTCTCCCATGTGCTTCTGACTCTATTTATGATTGCATCATTTTGTCCAGTGGATTCTCCTAGATGCTTCTGTCACGTTTCTTCTCAGGTATACATCTGTACACAGTCACGTGCCACATGATGACATTTCGGTCAACAGTGGATCACCTGTATGATGGTGGTCCCCTAAGATTAGTACCATAGAGCCTAGCTGTGTAGTAGGTTATACCATCTAGGTTGTGTAATGGTACTCTATGATGTTCACAAAACGATGAAATCACCTATGATGCATTTCTCAGAACGCATCCCCATCATAAGTGACACATAACTGTATGTGTCATTGTCAGTGCATAGTTGGGGTGTCTTTGCATGTCTGTGTGCATTTGTGTTTCAGCATGTCCATGTTGATATATGCATTTATGCAGATGCATGTCTTTGTGGAGTTTGTGTTTGTGCATGAGTGGGTGTCTGTACCTGTTTATGTCTATATATGCACATCTGTGTGATGCATGACAGGGTGTGTGCATGTCCATGCCAGTGTACCTGAATGCATGCCCATGTCTGTGTCTGTCTGTTGGCATGCTTTCTACACGCCTGTTGGGGGATATCTACATGATGTATGACTCTATATTCATGTTTCTGTGCATTACAACTGGTGACTATATATGAGTATATGGATGTTTTTGCATGCATTCTAGTGTAGTATGTAGGCATGCGAGCCATGTTATATACACATGTGCGTCTGAGATCTGCTTGTGCCTGTGTTTGTATTCAAGCACAGCCCTGCCCCAGCTCCATTTCTCACCTTAAAACTAGTTGGTTCCCTAATTTTTCAGGGTATTACCTCCTTTGGGTTTCAAGGGTCACACTAGGTAGAAAAAGCCTCCATAGGACAGGTGTGTCTTGAGAGCATTTTGAAGCAAGTCACTACCATTGAATCAATTTAAATATCCTCCCAGAAAATACTCTTTCCCACAATGTCACCCCCAGCCTCCTAAGCCATTAACAGAGTCATTGAGCCAGTGTGCACCAAACCAACTTCTCTGTGCCATTCTGTGCTGAGTGCTGCTGAGGACACAGAGAATGACCAACACACGCCTGGGCTCTGCCCTCATGGAGCTCCTGTTCCAGAGAGGGAGACAGACCAGTAACAAGATATGACAGCTCAGAAGGGACAGTGCTGGGATGAGAAGGCCCAGGCACAAGGGTCACAGCTGGGAGGAGAAGGCCCAGGCAGAGGGTCCAGTGCTGAGATGAGAAGGCACAGGAAGAGAAGTCAGAGCTGGAATAGGAGAGTTACAGACGTCTGTAGGAGCCCAGATATGGCACCTGATTCAAACTTGTAGGTTCAGGTTAAGCCACTGGGGCCTAAGTGGGAATTTTCCATAGAAGAAAAGGGAGACCTGGGAGGGAGAGTTCCAAGCAGAGGAATCAAGTTGTATAAAGTCCAGAGGCCCCATGGGGCATTGTTGAGTGCTGTTAGAGTATACAGGTCTAAGGCTGTGTTCACTGATGAGACTGGAGCCATCAGCAGGAGCCAGACATTCATGGACTTTCTGTAACTTAGTGGGGAGTTTGGACTCTGTCCTGAGGCAATGGGGAACCACAGAGGGTTTTAAGCAGGGCAACAAAATGGCCAGATTTGTGTTTCAGAAAGATTCTTCAGATCTTTGGAGAAGATGACACAACAAGCTGAGAGATAAGGAAGTAGAGTCTGTAGGCATCCAGGTGAGAGAGGATGGAGCCATGTTGACTGGGAAGAGAGGGGTTGGAGAAAGATAAGGAAGGAAGAACTAATTCTTATTTGGTTATATGTTGGCTGTGCGTGGGTTAAGAGTGAGGAAAGAGTCCAGTGTGGGAGATAGATAGTAGTGTTGTTTACTGGTTGGGGACACAGATCAAGAGCAGGTTTGAGGCAGAAGATAATGAATTGAACTTTGGACATGTTGAACCAGGCACAGTCCCTTCTCTTAGGGATTTCTTAGAGTAGTGGGAGAGCAGACCTGGGTAAATTAAAATCCTCACTGATCCTATTGGTATTAATTAGTAATTATTAGTAATAATTTGCTACATAGAGTTGAAGATTGGGAGTCCTTCTTAAAGGAGTTGTTATTCAAACTGGGGATTGTGGGAGGAGTACACAGATAGGAGAAGGGAGGATGGCAGTGTGGGCAGAGAGACCCTCACAAGCCTGGTCATTCATTTCACAGCAACACCCCCCAGTTGCTTTTACAAGCCTCATCAATTAGCTTTCTATCCTCTACCTCATAGACTGACCCAAATCTCTCAGTAAAAACCAGGATCATGTACATAAGTATGCCAGAAACCTATGATGCTGTCTCAAATGAGGACATTTTTTTTTTAAAGATTGGCCCTGAGCTAACACCTGTTGCCATTCTTCTTTTTCTTCTTCTTCTTCTTCTTCTTCTTCTTTTTCTCCCCAAAGTCCCCGAGAACATAGTTGTATATTCTAGTTGCAGGTCCTTCAGGCTCTGCTCTGTGGGACACCACCTCATCATGGCTTGATGAGTGGTGTTAGGTCTGTGCCCAGGATCCAAACCAGCAAAACCCTGGGCCGCTGAACTAGAGCATGCAAACTTCACCACTCAGCCACAGGGCCATCCCCGTGAGAATCTTTAATTTTTTAATTGAACCAAAATTGACATAACATGAAAATAACCTTTTTAAAGCAAACAGTTCAGTGCATTTTGTATATTCGGGGTGTTGACAAGTCCCCCTTCTAACATTTCCAAATGAGAATCTTCAGTGAAGCTTCTTGTTTTCAATTTAAATGCTAGTACTGCTAATAATGATGTCATTCACTGAGCTTATTACCTTACTATGTGAAGCTTTTTATGAGTATGATCTTATAAAAGTAGTCACAGCAAGCCTGCAAGGTTGGTTTTATCATCCCCATTTTGCAAACAAGTTATGTAATGCCAAAGGAGTGGGAAGTGAGTTCTTTGCGTTCCAAAGCTAATAAGGGTAGAGCCTGGACAAGGCCTTGTGTAACTCTGAATTTCATTCCCTCAACCACCACTCTAGACTGCCAAGTGCCTCTTCCTTTCTTTATGAAGCATCAGAAATCAGTCCCTGATATCCTGTCATTCTTGAAAAACTTCACTGTAAGCTTGAGACAGGAAATTCCAAAATGCTTTTTAAAAGTTTTTTAAAAAGTTCTCTTAACAGAAGACAGACTTGACCTTCTGTCAATTTTTCATTCCTTGGAACATTTACCAAAGACCCTGTCAACCACTGTTACCACTGAGGCCATTGGCAATGAGATGGTGAATGCACCTGGAGAACAAGGGGTTTTGGTCAGAGTGACATGTTCGTGTTTCAGATTTCAGAGTGCTGACAAGGATTAGGGTGAGGCTGTGGGAGCGCTGGTTGAAATGGAGTGAAGGATAAGGCCAAAGAAGAAAGTGAAGGTTCTTTCTGTCTTATTGTTTTTATAGCTCCTGCCCATGACCACTGAAGTGCCTCCTTTCCAGTAGTACTGGGAGTAGGCAGAAGGGAAAAACTTGGTGCATGACAGACATAAAGGCGACAGACTCAAAAGAGAAAATAAGTTTATAAAAGGGTGGAGCAGTCATACTCTACAAGGGCTGTGAGGATTTGCTGATTCTGATAATGGTTGAGTAGCTCCTTTTGGATCCAGCATCCTAAACAAAACCACTATAAACTCAGAACAAAACATTTTTAAAAAACAAAATTACTTGAAATTACTGGAGAGTGAATAAAAACTGGCAGACAGTGAAGGGAGCTGGGAGAAGGGAATTTCCTGTTTCCCATAGCTTTTGGCCTGAAGGCAGGCCCTGGACAGGGCCTTAGGGGTGGCTCAAACCCAGATAGAAATTTGTACTTTTTCAGACTTGAAGAACCAGAGGATGGAGTTCAGGGTGATTACAGAGCCTAGTGGTAGTGGTAGTAGAATCTCAAAAAAGAGGTAGCCACAGAGAGGGAGCCCAAAATTCTATGTGCAAACTCTGTCCAAATTTTTCACTGATCCTTGAACTACTAATCTGCTGGAAAATTCCAAGTGGTGCCAACAAAGGCTAAAGGAACTGAAATGAGATTTCATAACTGAGCATCTGAGCATAGCCACGTTAACAGTTCATTAAAACAAAATAAATCCATGTTGTTCAACAGAACTAACAAAATCCAGAGTCTCTATAATGTATCACTTGTAATATCAGGGTACAATCCAAAATTACTGGGCATATGAAGATAGAGGAAAATATGGCCATACTCAAGAGAAAAGGCAATTAATGGAGACTGACGCTGGCATGACCCTATTGTTGGAATTTAGCTGACAAGGTCTCCTTATCTACGCTCCAAGATGTCATAGTGCTATTGGGAAGCAAGAGGTATTGACCCTACCTTCTGACCCTGAGGCTCATTGGAGGTGGTCAAATGTGGAAACTTCATTGGAGAGATTGTTAAGGAAAGCTGTGCTATTGAGAGGAGAGCCTATGCTGACTAGGGTTAGAAAATGGAGAGAAAATTTGGACAATTATTATTAAGTAAACATTAATAGAACACCTACTATGTGCCAAGCACTGTCCTAGGTGTTGATGTTATAGCAGTCAACAACACAGTCCCACCTCTGACCCCATGGAGTTTACTTTCTCATTGTGTCCAGGAATTTAGTTCCAAGACATTCTGCCCAGGAACCTACTTCAGGAAGGGGAAATGGAAGAAGGAAGGAATAAATGGCATCTTATAAAAGCCAGCTAATAATAATGACTGTGTCTATTATTATAACTAATGACTATTGAATGCCACGTGCCAAGAACTATGCTGAATGATCTACATGC
>NW_025796718.1:0-21876 GCF_021613505.1 Equus quagga | reverse complement strand
TCTCCTTCCTTGGCTTTCAACGAGAAGGCAGAGGCCGTAGAAACATGGATCATTCCTGCCGCTCAGCCCAGCTGACGTACCCAGGAGGACAAGCAGCCTTCCAAGCCAGTGGTTGCTAGGGTAACAGCTTCTCCACCCTGGTGCCCACTTCTCTTCCTTCCTCTTCTGCAAGAAGATCCTAGAAGGAATCTGGAGAGCTACTTCCGAGGTTTTTTTAAAAATAGAGGGACGGGCCAGGTTAGAGACGTCACAGAAACCACCTAATTATTCCCTATCCTTCCCTGAAGAGGGGGAAATGCATGCTTCTCTTTTTCAGGGAGATTGGGAATGGAAACAAAGATATTCTTCAGACAAAAATATTCAATGAAAAGAATCATAATGTTGGTGGAGGCATGAAGAATGTTTGAGAGAGGAAGATGGATTTCCTCATCTCATTCCTCAAAAACCAGTGTGTTTCCCAAAAGCTGACAACAGCCATGGTGTAATCCAGCTCTTTCTCACAATGAAATCTGTTCTCTTAACCTCTATGCTCTGGCCTCAGTGCACACATCACATGTAGAAACTTTTGGTCTGGCTTTTCCCTCGAATCAGTAGCAACATTCAAATTGGGATTTTAGAAACACTTGGGAAATTAAGTCGCATAATTTCTTTGAAAAATCTTGGCAGAGGACAGCCTGGACATGTGGGAGCCAATTTCCACCACAGACAATCGAAAGATAAATATAAGAGTTGTGTCAGTAACTCTTGTTCTCAACAGTGACCAATTAACTGCCCCCAGGGTTCCAACCCTGCCTTTACTTTGTGCCCATCCCCTCAGCTCTTAATGAGGTTTGGGAGCCTGCCCTCTCTGCTCACTGGCTGGGCACATCCTGCTTGGTAACCACACACAGTCTTGTGGGAAGACTACCACAGAAGCCTGAGACCTGCATGTTGGGAGCTGCTCGACAGTGATTCAGTAGAGCAAGGATGCTTCTCCACATGGGAAGGTGAGGGTATGATGGAGGAGCATAGTGCAATAAAGCGTATCTTGGAGCAGATGCGCCCATGACAGTGGAGAACTCCAGCAGAAGGAGCCTTTTCTCAGCAGATAGAGGGCTGCACTCAGGAGAAGCTGCCTGCTCCTGTGAGCAGGTAGAGTAGGTGGGCAGCAACGTTGCATGTGAGGTGGGCATTTACCCACTGTGGGATGCAGAGCCAGACCTTTCATCAAAACCCTGATAGTCCTGGAGTCAAGTTCTTGTCCAGAATCGGGGCCAGTGAAATGTGGTTGTTTTATTCTGCCTCCTATTTTGTGGGGATTCAGTGGTTAAGACTGCCATGTAGCCTTGTTGTGGTATGAAACATTCTGGGCTTTAAAACAGGGCTTTGCAGCCAGGGACACTGGGAATATGGGGTCCATATTCACCCCACTGTGGGAAAACAGGCTGTGACAAATGAGTTTCCTTTTACTCCCCTTTCCCCTGAGTCCACAGGAAGCTCTTGATTTCCTGGAAGAGAACAGTTACAAGAGGAGGAAGCCATGCCCCAGTGAGTTGACTTGTGCGTGTTCCTGGCTTCAGGGAATGGGGTAGCTCCGTGGGCCCACTGCTGTCAACTGGAACAGAGGCAGAGGCCCCTTCAGGCTGCCCTCTTGGCATTGTCACACAGAGGTGAGGACTCTGGTTGCATGAGCAGCACTTTGGAGAACTTGGTTCATGGCAGGTTAGTGAGAGAGACACATTTCACACTGCAGACCTTCAGCTTGGTGTTGAGATAAGAGAGCCCAACATGGTGAAGTGATTTTTTGAGTGAACTGAAGGGAGAAGGAGAGCGTTCATTGGGCTTTGATGTAAGAGTGAGTGCATGGGGGCCATCTTCCCAGAATATCCTTCCTAAGAGAGCTAATCTGGGACTCCTGTCACTCCCCATCCCTCTTACACGCCAGCATGGAGCTCAGGAAAGTGGAGTAAGTCCTGGATTGACAACTTATACGCTGTTGTTGAGCTCCCCAATGTCTCTGGTCTCCAGCCTCTTCTACAAAATGATTGTGCTAAAGCTAATCAACTCTAGGGCCTGTGTCATTCTGTAGGTCAGTAATTCATCAATGATATTAACTTAAGGATAGAAAAAGTAAGGTAAATAAAGCTAACCTTTCATTTAAAGTTGAGAGATCAGCAACAAAATCTTTGTTCCTATTTTAAAATATTTTGTCATATCATTTAGAAACAGCAGGGGCTTGCAATTTGGCCAGATGTAGCAAAAGTCCCAGCCTTGTGACCTTACCTTTCTATGCCTCAATTTCTGCTTCAGTAGAAGAGGGGGTAGGGGCAACCAAACCCTCATGATTATTGTGGGGAGGAAAGAAATACTGAATTTCAGTGAGCAGCACAGGACCAAATGAGTAAAGTTCTCAACTAATGATGATGATGACGATGATGATGATGTTGATGATGACCTGGACCAGAGAATTTGTTGCATGTTTTAAAAAGAATATTCAAAGAGAATATTGCCTATATTACTGTTATGTTTATTTACAAATTGATAATATTGAAAAACAAATGAAAGTTTTATAACTAAGAAAATTTTAGTACCACTGTCTAGTGATCAAGCTAGATGCAGGAGCATCTTAATGATCATAATATTCCAATTAGACTTTGAGGAACACACAGGAAACATTGGCATCCCATGCCAAGTGAGTTACTTGCTTTATCTTACTTATTTCGCGCAAGACCATGAACAGGTAGATCCTATTACCTTCATTGTACAGAGGGGGAAAGTGAAGTTTAGAAAGGTTAACTACCTTTTGAAAGATGACCTGTCTCAGGGGTTAGAGATTAGTATTGAACTGAGGTGCTTCCGATTCAAGAAACAATTCGCTGGACCACTTTGCTACCTGCCTAGCCACATTCTCAGGTAGTCAAATAACTTGATCTTCAGAGCCAGCTGTGATCTCTTTATCGTAGGTTAAGACCAGCAGGTGATGCCGCAAAGGAAAGAGATGACCACAGAAATGGGGAATGGGACAATGGTCCAAGAATTCACCTTGGAGGGGTTTCCTGCTGTCCAGCACCTGGGAAAGGTCCTCTTCATGGTGCACCTGCTGGCGTACCTGGCTTCCCTCACAGGCAATGTGGTCATAGTCACCATCACCTGTGCGGACTCCCTGCTCCAGACACCTATGTACTTTTTCCTCAGCATCTTCTCATTCACTGAGTGTTGTGTCACAAGTTCTGTTATTCCTAAGTTGCTGGTCATCTTTCTTTTAGGCCCGCAAACGATTTCCTTTCCTGCCTGTTTCATACAAGCTTTTGTCTTCTTATTTCTGGGAGCAGCAGGTTTCTTCCTCATGGCAGTGATGTCTGTGGATCGGTACGTGGCCATTTGCAAGCCTCTGCATTACCCGACCATCATGAACCTGAGGACTGGCCTCCTCCTGGTCACTGCCTGCTTTTCTTTGGGCTTGACCCTCATCACTGGTCTGGTGGTGAAGGTTTCCCAGTTATCCTTCTGTGGTCCCCATGTCATCCCTCACTTCTTCTGTGACCTTGGCCCCCTGATCCATCTCTCCTGTTCTGACACCACATCTGTTGAAACCTTGACTTTTGTCCTCGCTTTGTGTATCCTTTTGACATCCCTCATCATAACCATCATTGCATACAGCAACATAGTAGTCACCATCATCTGCCTCCCATCAGCCAAGGAGCGACGGAAGGCTTTCTCCACCTGCTCCTCTCACCTCATTGTTCTCTCTCTGATGTATGGCAGCTGTGTCTTTATATATGTGAAACCAAAGCAAACAAACAGGCTGGAATCCAACAGGGGAGCTGCCCTTGTGACCACAGTGGTGACTCCGCTGCTGAACCCTGTCATCTACACTCTGCGGAACAAGCAGGTCCACCAGTCTCTGAGAGAGATGATGTGCAGAATCAAAATATCAAAATAAAATAAAGTCGCAGGACCTTGGAGTGGAAGTCTTCAGAGAACCACGTATGTTTATTCCAGCCGATGCAGCTCTCCACAGTGTTCCCAGTGTTTGTTTGCACATTCTTAGAAAAATGGAAATCTGCATTTGCAAGGCGAAATCATACCTCTCCCTAAATATTCCATATGTTGACAACAATTTATTTTAATAGCAAAATGCTTTGCTGAATTTATATGCTCCCCTCTGATTTAAAGAATGTGTCGAAATTTTTAAAACTTAGTAATTTATACTCTTTTTATTTTACTTCTCTCTAGCCATACACGTGGTTCAAGAGGACAAATAACTATTCAATAAAAAACATTTAATTAATTTAAATAATGGAAGACTGTTTATTAGGTTGTGGTTATGAAGGAACCAATGGAAATAGTAACAATGCTCAGGTCCACATTCCCTCCTCACCTAGCACAAGGAAATAATAGTCATAGCACCCTTCACCTGGAATATAAATGGTTTGCATCAGATGGGCTCCTAATTGCTGTTTTTGGCCCTTGTCATAGCTACACATTTATGCATCATTCCCCCTGCTGGAGAGAAATAGAAATGTTTCCATCTTGGACCATTCTCTAAGGAGAGGTAAAACCTAAAGCATCCCACAGCTGACCAATACTCCTATTTTTCTAAATTATTTATTCTAGCTCCAGCCCCTCAGATGCATGGCGCATATTTATAATTGCTTCTTATCCTAAAGCTGTTACTACTGCATGTGTGTCTATTAGGGGAAGGGACCATGAATCTCTGGAAGAAATCATACAGATATGGAAAGAGGATGATTTCTTTCAAAGACTCAAGGTGATGGAATCTAAGTTATTTGCTTATCTACTTCATATTACTGATCATAACAATTTAAGCGACGCAAACACTTTTTCCTGGTGGACCTGTGTTGTCAACTACAAGGTTATCTTCTAATTGATAGTGTAATCTATTCTAACCCCAAATTTCCATTATCTCAATCCTTAGCCTTTGTACATTTTGACCTCCTATTTCCAGGGTAGAAATGTGTCTTTGTTGCTTCAGAGGAAATGCCTCTAAAAAGATTAACTCAATGTTTCTTGTGTTTGTTTCTTAACCCAAACTCTGAGTTAATTAATCACAAATACATTTTATGAAATATGTTCCACACCATGATTGGATCATTCTTGGCCTTGCAAGTCCTATTACAAAGTTTAGATTTCATCTTATTGACAGTGAAGAATTATCAACAACGTCTAGAAAATCACAGATGTGTTATGATTAGCTATGTATTATTGTACGTAGATGCGGACATTTTATCAAAAAGATTGGAAAAGCCAAGAGCAGAGTAAGAAAGTAGATAAAGAGACTGTTACATAATTTGGGAGAGAGATAATGATGGTTTAGGGAA
This sequence comes from Equus quagga, assembly GCF_021613505.1. Taxonomy (NCBI): domain Eukaryota; kingdom Metazoa; phylum Chordata; class Mammalia; order Perissodactyla; family Equidae; genus Equus; species Equus quagga. The sequence goes on along the minus strand of NW_025796718.1, from coordinate 16,555 downwards.
GTGGCAGTGGGAATGGAACTCAAAGGGACCAATAGCAGACGCTGAACCATTTTGCCTTGGACAAGCCCTGGGTTCTAAGTCTGGTGCTGCCTTCAACTAACTGACCAACTTCCCAAAACTCTTAAATCACCTTATCCATAAAATGTGGAGATTGAGGCAGATAAGCCCTAGGATCCTCTTGAAAATGGCTCATGGGTGTAAGATCATGATGCTGCAGAACATGGAAATAATGGGCTACCTGGAGAGTTGAACTATGGAGGGTGAGCCTCTTCAAGGTTTTAATCAAGACTTGAGAATAATTGATTACACATAAACCAATCATGTGAACTCTATATTAATTTAAGATACACTGTGATTGAAGCGTGAGCTTGACAAATAGAATAATGAAGACCACAAATTCATAACTGAATCTATGAATCCAGGCTGGACATGGCCAGCCATAGATGGTACCCAGGGAAAGACAAACCCTGATGTGGAGATAAATGCAGTAGATTCTACTAGTGGAAAACATTTTATTGAGAAAAATCCCCTGAGCTAGATCTACGTTGAAGACACTTCCAATCATAACTTTTTAAAGTACTTTATAGAAGTAAGATTGGCATGCAAAAACTTGTAGATATTTAATATATAAGACTTGGTATGTTTGGAGGTAAGTACACACCCAAGAATCTATCGTTACTATCAATGCCATAAACCTGTCTATCACCTCGAAAAGTTTCTTGCCGCCTCTTCGTTGTCTTTTTCCTTATGTGGTTAAGAGCACTCCAGATAAGCTCTACCCTCCTAGAAAATTTTTAAGCAGCTGGACAGCGGCCGGGGTGGGGTGGGGACAGCCAGAGGGCATAAGCGGGTTGGGGTGGGGACCAGTGCGGTGTGGAGGGACCCTGGTTGGGGGCGGTTGCAAAACAGGAGGGAACCACAAGCAGGAGGCGAAAGCCTACAGCACTGGCTATTCCCCGGTGGTCTCCCATCCAAGTACTAGCCAGGCCCCACCTGCTTAACTTCCGATTGGACGAGAACAGGCGCATTCACGGTGGTACCGCAGTAGACGTTAGCCACTAAAGAAGCCCCGTGGTGTCTCCTTGCCCCGGGTTATCGCGCGCCCCAGGCCTGTGTGACGCGCACCAGCCACCGGTGCCCCTTGCGCCTGCGCTCCGCCACCTGCCGCCTGCCTGCTACAGCCTCCCGCCCCCACCGCGGCCAGCCAGCCGCCAAACCCTGGGGTGCGCTGCCCTGCTGCGCGCCCAGAGCTCAGGAGTCCTAGGGCACGAGGGCGCGGGGAGAGGGGTAGCTACTGGACAGGGAGCAAGTATAGGGGCTCTCCAGGCTCTCTGTCTGCTGGATCGGGTGATTGATCGTAGGTGATTGGGCTGCGCGGGGGCACGTGGCCCGAGGCGTCGTGCCAGAAGGTCTTTGGGAACCCGGCTCCTGCTCCTCAGAGTCCTCTTCTGCCAGAGGAGCCTCCCAACAGTTGCCCTGGCCCCGCCGCTCTGGCCCGGCCCCAACTTGCCCAAACCCACCTGGAGCCACCAGTGCGACCAGAGGGCCTCTCATGACATTGGATTTGGCATCAATTTCTGGAATATCACACCAAAAACATAGACAATAAAAGAAAAATAGTTAAACAAGACTATCAAAATGCAAAGCTTTTTTTTCCTGCACAAAACATTCTGCATTAAAGAACACTGTCCACATAGTGAAGAGACAACCCATGCAATGAGAGAAAATGTTTGCAGATCATGTATATAAGGGATTAATATCGAGATTATATGGACTCCTACAATTTAACAAGAAAAAATTTAACCACAGTAGTCAAAATTGTGGAAAGGGATTAAATCAAATTTCTCCCGGTAAGATATACAAATGGCCAATAAGTAGGTGAAAAGATACTTCACATTAGCAAGTGCTATGGAAATGCAAATCAAAATTGCAATGAGATACACTCAGACTCCTTAGGATGGCTATTATGAAAACGACATAAAATAACAGTGTTGATGAGGAGCTGGAGAAATCAGAACACTTCTGCGCTGCTGGTGGAAAGGTAAAATGTTGCAGCCACTGTGGAAAACAGTATAGCGGTTTCTCAAATAATTTAACACTGAATGCCATATGATCCAGCCTTTCTCCTTATGGGTATACACCAGAAGAAAATTAAAATCAGGGGCTTAAACAGATATTTTACACCAACATTGGTTTTACACCAATGTTCATAGCAGCATTATTCACAATAGCCAAAAGTTGGAAACAACCCTAGTGTTCATCAGTAGATAAACGGATAAACAAAATGTGGTACTTACAATGGAATATTGGTCAGCCTTAAAAAGGAATGAAATGAGAAATGATACAATATGGATGAAACATGTTGAACATTATGCTAAGTGAAATAAGCCAGTCAGAAATGGACAATTATTGTATGATTCATGTATATGAGCTACCTAGAGTAGTCATATTCATAAAGATAAAAAATACATTGGTGGCTGCAGATAGCAGGGAATGGAGAGTTAATGTTTCATGGGTACAGAGTTTCAGTTTGGGAAGATGAGAAAGTTCTGGAGATGGACAGTGGTGACAGTAGCAAAACATTATGATGTACTTAACGCTGCTGGACTGTACGCCTAAAAGTCACTAAAAGGGAAGTGAATTTTATGTTATATACATTTTACCACAATAAAAAGCACTTTTCTAAAATACAATTACTAGAAAACTGAATGAGGTAAAGAAGAAAAGATACATTTATTTTATGTATTTTTACCACAATAACAAAAAGAGCCTTATATCTAGCAAAACTACCTTTCAAAGATGAAGGTGATATAAAGACATTCCCAGATTACTACAACTGAGAGAATTCTTTGCCAGCAGGCCAACCTTAAAAGAAACACTAAAGAAAATGCTTCAGCATGAAGCAAGTTACATCAGAGAATAATTTGAACCCACTCAGAAAAACAAAGAGGACCAGTAAATGTAATTATATAGATAATTATGAAAGACAGTACACTTCAGGACAGTCATACATTTTTCTCTTTTCTTCTCTTAGCTGATTTAAAAGGCAATTGCATTGTCTGTATGTATAGACATGTAAAATTGTATTTGATAGACTTACGTACAAATGTAGCATATTTTACAATAACAGCACAAAGGATGTTGGCAGGAGAAAAACTGTATAGGAGGAAGGAAACGACGCCAGATGCAGTTCAAATCTACAAAGGAAGTGAAGAAAGCCAGGAAAAATGAATAAAGTTAACATAACAAATTCTATAAATATAGACATACTCTTCTTTCTTCTCTCAGTTTCTTTAAAAGACATAAAATAGTGGCCAGCTGATGAGATAGTGGTTAAATTCCCACGTTCTGCTTCAGTGGTCCGGGGTTCACTGGTTGGGATCCAGAGTGTAGACCTATGCACCACATGTCAAGCCATGCTGTGGCAGGCATCCCACGTACAAGTCAGAGGAAGATGGGCACTAATGTTAGTTCGGGGCTAATCTTTCTCAGCAGAAAAAGGAGGATTGGGGGAAGATGAGAGCTCAGGGCTAATCTTACTCAAAAAAATAAAAAACAAAGACAAAATTAAAGTAATGATTATAAAAATATATTTTTAGGTTTGTAATACATGTATTACAAAAGCATAATATGTATAACAGTAATATGTATAACAGTAACCGGACAAAAGAGGGGAGGAGAATAGGCCTATGTGGGAGTAACTTTTCTATATCTCACTGGAATTAAATTTGCATAAATCTGAGGTACATTGTGATAGGTAAAACATATATTGTAAACCCGATAGCATACACTAAGAAAACTCAAAATATAGCAAAAAATGATTAAAAGAGTTAACATATCACATTAGAAAATATTCACTTAATGGAAAAGAAAGTAGTAGAGGAGAAACAGAAAAAAAGAAAGACATGAGACTTATACAAAATAAGAAGTAAAATGGCAGTCATAAATCCAATCCAGTGATGGCATTGGGGAATTCAAAAATATGTGGAACTTAAACAATACCTTCCTAAAAAACCAATAGGTCAAAGAAGAAATCACAAGGGAAATCAGAAAATACTTTGCGGTGAATGAAAATGATGCAACATAGTAAAAATTATGGGATGCAGCTAAAGCACTACTTAGAGAGAATTTTATAGCTGCAAACACCTATATTAAGAATGAAGAAAGATCTCAAATAAATAAACTAAACTTCACCTTAAGACACTATCAAAAGAAGAGAAAACTAACTTAAAACAACAGAAGAAAGGAAATAAGAGCAAAGTGGCAAGAATGAAATAGAGGATGGAAATTCACAGAGAAAATCAATTAAACCAAAAGTTGGTCTTGGAAATGATCAACACAACTAAGAAACCTTCCACTAAAATAATGAGAGCGAGACTGATTGAGGGGTTGGAGGAGAGACGAGACACAGGTGTCTAAAATCAGGAAGGAAAGAGGGACATCAGCACTGACCTTACAAAAATAAGAATGATTATAAGGAAATTCCATGAACAACTGCGCACCAAAGAATTACATAACTAAGAGAAATGGACAAATTCCTGGAAAAACACAAGCCACCAAAACTGACTCAAGAAGAAATAGACAATCTGAATAGACCTATAACAAATGAAAAGATCAAATCAATAATCAAAAAACCACCCAAGAAGAAAAGCCCAACCCAGAAGCCTTCCCCACTGACTACTACCACACATTCAAGGAAGCATTAACACCAATTCTTTAAAAACTTTCCCAAAAAGTAGAAGTGAGGGAACATTTCACAACCCGTTTTATGAGGCTAGTTTTACCCTGAAACCAAACCAGAAAAGGACATGATAAGAAAACTAAAGATATTAATCTTAGGAATACAGTTACAAATATTCTCAGAAAAAATACTAGCACTGAACAGAGCAAATTTAAAAACAATAGTGGTATACACCATGACCAAGTAGGCTTTGGAAGGACAGCTTCACTGAAAATCAGCTAAAGTAACACTCTGTATTAATAGAATATAGGAGAAAAAATGAAAAGTCAATTGATGTCAGAAAAACAGCAGTTAAAAAACTCCAAACATATTTTCATGATAAAAACACTAGAAAACAACAAGAATAAAAGGAACTTTCTCAATTTGGTAAAGGGCATCAATGAGAATACCACAGCTAACATTAAACTTAATTATGAAAGGCTATATGCTTACCCCTTAAATCAGAAACAAGAAAGGATGCCTGCTTTCACCACTTCCATTCAACCTTGTACTGGAGGTTCTGGCCCAGGCAATTAGGCAAGAAAAAGAAATCAAAGGCATCTAGACAGATGAATAAGAGGTAAAACTATCTCTATTCTCACATGACATGATCTTGCATAAAAGGAATACACACACACCTACACACAACCACACACTCACATGCAAAGTAATTAGAATTAGTCAATGAGTTTGGCAACTTTGTAGGTTATAAAATTAAAATACATAAATCAAATGTTCTTCTATACACTAGCAATGAGCAAACTGAAAATGAAATTGAAAAACAATTCCATTTACAGTAGTATCAAAAAGAATAAAATACCTAGAAATAAATATAACCAGGGAGGTGAAAGACATGAACGGTGAAAACAGTGAGACAATGATGAAAGAAATTAAAGACACAGAAAAATAGAAAGATATTCCATGGGCCTGGATTGAAAGAATTCATACTGTGAAAATGTCCATACAGCCCAAAGTGATCTACAGAGCCAATGCAGTCCCTATCAACGTTCCAACAGTATTTTTCACAGACATAGAAAAGCAATCCTTAAATTTGTACGGAACCATGAATAGCCTAAACGATCTTGAGAAAGAAGAACAAAGGTGGAGGCATCACACCTCCTGATGTCAAACTATATGACAAAGCTGTAGTAATCAAAACAGTAGGTACTGGCATAAAAATAGACACATAGACCAATGGAACAGAATAGAGAGCCCAAAAATAAACCCACATATATACAGTCAAATACTCTATGACAAGGGTGCCAAGCATACACAATGGGGAAAGAAAAGTCTCTTCAGTAAATGATGTTGGGCTAACTGATGTCCACAGCAAAAGAATGAAAGTGGACCTTTATCCTACACCACTTACAAAATCAACTCAAAATGGATTAAAGACTTAAACACAAGACCTGAAACCGTAAAACTCCTAGAAGAAAACAGAGGGTAAAAGCTCCTTGACATTGGTCTTGGTGATGCTTTTTGGATATGACAGCAAAGCACAAGCAACAGAAGCAAAATTAAACAAGTGGGACTCATCAAACTAAAAAGCTTCTGCACAGCAAAGGAAACAATCAACAAAATGAAAAGGCAACCTACCGAATGGAAGAAAATATTTGCCAGCCATATATCTGATAAGGGTTTAATGACCAAGATATGTAAGGAACTCATATAACTCAATAGCAAAAAAAGCAAACAACCCGATTAAAAAAAGGGCAAAGAATCTGAAGAGTGATTTTCCAAGGAAGACATACAAATGGCCAAACAAGGACATGAAAAGGTGCTCAACATCGCTAATCATCAGGGATGAATCTCAAAACCACAACGAGATACCTCATGATTCTTAGGATGGCTATTATGCATCAGATAAGAGATAAGTGTTGGCCATAGGGTGGAGAAAAGGGATCCCTTGGCTACAGCTGATGGGAATGTAAATTGGTGCAGCCATTATGGAACACACTATGGAGTTTCCTCAAACATTAAAAATCGAACTACCATATGATCCAGCAATCCCACTTCTGGGTATGTGTCCAATGGAATTGAAATCACTATCTTAGAAAGATATCTGCACCCTCATGTTCACTGCAGCATTATTTACAAGAGCCCAGATATGGAAACAATCTAAGGGTCCATCAAGTGATGGATGGGTAAAGAAAACATGGTATATATATATACACAGTGGAATATTATTCAAGGAATATTATAAAAGGAATCCTGCTATTTGTGACAACACGGATGGACCTTGAGGGCATTATGCTAAGTGAAATAAGTCAGATAGAGAAAGACAAAGACTGCGTGATCTCACTTATATGTGGAATCAAAAAGAAAAAACAAAAGCAAAAACAGAATGTATGGGTATAACAAACAGATTGGTAGTCATGAGGTGCTGCATGTGGTGGGGGAGTTGGAGAAATGTGTGAAGGCAGTCAAAAGTTACAAACTGACAATTATAAACTAGTAAGTCCAGGAGATGTAAAGTATAGCACTGGTGGTTGCGAGGGGCTGAGGGGTGGGGTAAATGGGTAGTTGTTGGTCAAAGGGTACCAACTCTCCATTATAAGATGAGTAAGTTCTGAGGATCTAAGGGACAGCATTGCGACTATGGTTAATAATACTGCATTGCATACTTGAAAGTTACTATAAGAGTAGTTTTAATGTTCTTGCCATGACGACAAAATAGTAATGATGTGAGGTGAAGGATGTGTTAACTACTCTTATTGTGGAATATTTTTTGTCACATATATGTGTATCGAATCATTCCTTTTTACACCGAAACTTACACAATGTTATATGTCATTTATATCTCAACAAAGCTGGGAGAAAAAGACAATATTCTACTTCATAAAATGTTTTGGAAATTATTTTATTAACCCTTTTCATACTTTTGGAGGAGTGGAAAATTTGTATCTTTTCTCTCTTAAATGAAGCACTGAGATGTACCACAAGAAAGCATCACAGCCACTATGGACCCGATGTCACTGAAGTGATAGAGGGATAGAAATCAAGAGTATAGAGAACATCATTTGGTAGAAAGCTGCAAAGTTGCACACAAGAAGAATGTGGCTAGTGTGTTAATGGGAGAGCAGTGGATGGATGATCCAAAAGCCAAGATTCTGAAGTTCTTAGAGCTGCCTTGAACCTAGAACCTTTTCCACATTCACTGGCCATGAGCACTAGGCCTACTATGGCTCTCCTTTGAGGGTTTCTATGAATGAGATGCCACACATGAAATAAAACCCCCTCATTGACTGAAGTTCATTGGATTTCCATTCTTTTCAAAACAAAGAGTCAAACTAAATATGTGTGAGGAGAAAGCAGAACTGAGCCCACCCAGCTCCTCTAGTTTTGTCTGGATGTGTCTTCCCCCATCAGCAGACTTGATGCACAAAGGTGAGGCACACTGCCAGAAGAAACCAGACTTCTGAGGACATGGCACTTGCTTACCCTGGCAGTGTGCCTCCTGATCAGCCTGAGCATGGGCTCCCTCACTGTGCCTGCACTGGCCCCTTTCCTCAAAAGAATGTGCTCGACCTGGCAGTGTGCCTCCTGATCAGCCTGAGCACGGGCTCCCCCACGGTGCCTGCACTGGTGCCTTTCCTTCCCTGCCTTGTGGATGACTTGACCTCCACATAAGGAAGAAGAGACAGATAGCTACCTCTGCCAAAATTGAGCATTCCAGTCCCTTTAGGAGGTTGAAGAATTTCAGTTTGTCTCCTCTGTTTCCTGAGAATTCTTCTCAGGAGTTTTGCCTCCAAGCAGTGACAAGATCTGGCGAAGAAGACTGAATCTGATGGTGTTATAATTCTAGGAAACATCTCCCTAACGCCTACACAAACAGGTCTGATCACCCTGAGATCCCCACATTTATATGTGTGGAAAGAGATCAATCTGGTTTACTGAGTCTTAGGAATCTCAGAAACTGACTTCATGTCACACCTCAATATAATGCTAATTGGTGAGGTGATGTCTCAAGCCCAGCCAAAAGGATCACATTTCCTAAAGGGGATTATATAAATTAGTTTTCTCTCTCCACTGCACATCTTTCATCTTCTCATCTAAGAAGGATCCCTTCCCATAACAGTAAAACACTATATCACATAATAAGCTGTGAGGGTGTCATCAGGAGAGGCATGAACTTATGTGAACTTCACCCCCATTTCAAAGGAGTTTGTTGTTGCAAATTTTATTGGGGGGTCTTCAATACTTTGTGTCAAATCTTGACCTTGCAAAACGTCACATTCACCATTTCATGCTGGAAAGGTCTCGAGATGAAGGTGCTTAGGAATTTTGGTACTAAGGACACCACTTAAAACCACACGTGTTCTCCTCAAAACCTTGAGCCTCCACACATCAAAGGTGAGACAAACAGAAGAAATCCCACCAGGAAAGTAATAAAAGTGAAGATGCAGAATCTTACAACATAGCTTCTTTTGAGATTTACAGATGGCTTTTTCCACCTCTTCCTATTCCATCCACAGTATTCCTCTTAATCATTCTATAGTGGGAGGTTCATTAAAAAAGAAAAGATTTCTTTTTCCCTTGCTTGAATAAAAAACAAAATAAGAAATTCAGATCTCATAAATTATCTTATACCTCATCTTTCCCTCCTGGTCCCAGGTTGGAAGATCCTTACACTAATATGCTTTCCCTCACATGGTGGATGGTATTGGGTATGATATTAACGAGCCCTCTGGATCAGAACTCATGTGTTCTGGGTCCCCATTGGGATTGTTGCCTTCTTTTTATGGAAATTTCATGAAGAGTTAGTTTGGTTCTCAACGTATTATCAGTTTTACAGCAACTCCACCGTCAGACTGGTGTTCGGGCTGCTGACACTGCTTCTCCCCATCCCAATCCCCATTTCCTGTTCAACTTAGCATCCGCTAGTCTCTCTCACAATATCACCCACAATATCATGGGTGATAGGATTGACCTTTCATTAGGCCCTACTTAGTCTTCTTACTAAGGCATATAATACAAGACATCGAAACTTTTCTATGAACAGATCATATTAATCAGGTACATTTTAAACCAAAATATGCTTATTATATAAATTCTGAATATTAGTGTAGCCTAATTTTTGAAAAGTGGCACAGGGACAGAGTGGTAAGCATAACAATATGCTGCAGAGGAAAAGTCACAAGCTGATGTTTGCTTTTTGTCTCCGTTGTTAGATAATCAGAAACACAACTTTAAGAGCTATCTCTTTCATTAACAAGCTAATAAATCCTCAAAGCACAAGGAATACTGAAAAATTTCACAAATAAACGAAATCTCAAGGTGTCATTGAAAAGCACAAAGAAATACTGGGTATTGGAGAGCTGTGAAGGCACTATCCAGAAAAGAGAAATATAGACAAAGGAAGCTTTGAAATATTTCTTGGTGCCAGGTCAGCACCCCTTAGGCTAGATGGATGATATAGTTAGTTCACCCCATCTGAGCTTCCCCTTTGTAAGCCTTTCACCAAATACATGCCAGTCCTCTCTCCTCCCAGTCTTGGCATTGGGACTTGCTCAGGTGGCACAGGTATTTCTGCACCATGAAGCTGGCACTGAATAAATTTAAAAGAATCCTATGCAAATGGGCCTTTATCTGGGCAGTAGTCTTTATGGTCTCACTTTGCTCCAGTTTCTGTAACTCATCTCCCATGTTTTCCCTAACTTCCAACTGAGAATATGACCATTCAGTCCAGGTTTGGCATGGATTGAAAGCAGAGTGTGTGGATGGACAGATGTTACAGAAATGATTTTGTCTATTTGTAGGACTGTGGGAGCCACATGAATATTCGGGAAATTTTATAACATTTGCCTTGACTTTGCGCGATCATTACTGGTGAGGAAATATTGAGGCAGAACAGATCTCCATTCAGCTACCACATATCCAAGGTTGCCCGAAAATATATTTTGGGAATTTCATCTCCTTCCTTGGCTTTCAACGAGAAGGCAGAGGCCGTAGAAACATGGATCATTCCTGCCGCTCAGCCCAGCTGACGTACCCAGGAGGACAAGCAGCCTTCCAAGCCAGTGGTTGCTAGGGTAACAGCTTCTCCACCCTGGTGCCCACTTCTCTTCCTTCCTCTTCTGCAAGAAGATCCTAGAAGGAATCTGGAGAGCTACTTCCGAGGTTTTTTTAAAAATAGAGGGACGGGCCAGGTTAGAGACGTCACAGAAACCACCTAATTATTCCCTATCCTTCCCTGAAGAGGGGGAAATGCATGCTTCTCTTTTTCAGGGAGATTGGGAATGGAAACAAAGATATTCTTCAGACAAAAATATTCAATGAAAAGAATCATAATGTTGGTGGAGGCATGAAGAATGTTTGAGAGAGGAAGATGGATTTCCTCATCTCATTCCTCAAAAACCAGTGTGTTTCCCAAAAGCTGACAACAGCCATGGTGTAATCCAGCTCTTTCTCACAATGAAATCTGTTCTCTTAACCTCTATGCTCTGGCCTCAGTGCACACATCACATGTAGAAACTTTTGGTCTGGCTTTTCCCTCGAATCAGTAGCAACATTCAAATTGGGATTTTAGAAACACTTGGGAAATTAAGTCGCATAATTTCTTTGAAAAATCTTGGCAGAGGACAGCCTGGACATGTGGGAGCCAATTTCCACCACAGACAATCGAAAGATAAATATAAGAGTTGTGTCAGTAACTCTTGTTCTCAACAGTGACCAATTAACTGCCCCCAGGGTTCCAACCCTGCCTTTACTTTGTGCCCATCCCCTCAGCTCTTAATGAGGTTTGGGAGCCTGCCCTCTCTGCTCACTGGCTGGGCACATCCTGCTTGGTAACCACACACAGTCTTGTGGGAAGACTACCACAGAAGCCTGAGACCTGCATGTTGGGAGCTGCTCGACAGTGATTCAGTAGAGCAAGGATGCTTCTCCACATGGGAAGGTGAGGGTATGATGGAGGAGCATAGTGCAATAAAGCGTATCTTGGAGCAGATGCGCCCATGACAGTGGAGAACTCCAGCAGAAGGAGCCTTTTCTCAGCAGATAGAGGGCTGCACTCAGGAGAAGCTGCCTGCTCCTGTGAGCAGGTAGAGTAGGTGGGCAGCAACGTTGCATGTGAGGTGGGCATTTACCCACTGTGGGATGCAGAGCCAGACCTTTCATCAAAACCCTGATAGTCCTGGAGTCAAGTTCTTGTCCAGAATCGGGGCCAGTGAAATGTGGTTGTTTTATTCTGCCTCCTATTTTGTGGGGATTCAGTGGTTAAGACTGCCATGTAGCCTTGTTGTGGTATGAAACATTCTGGGCTTTAAAACAGGGCTTTGCAGCCAGGGACACTGGGAATATGGGGTCCATATTCACCCCACTGTGGGAAAACAGGCTGTGACAAATGAGTTTCCTTTTACTCCCCTTTCCCCTGAGTCCACAGGAAGCTCTTGATTTCCTGGAAGAGAACAGTTACAAGAGGAGGAAGCCATGCCCCAGTGAGTTGACTTGTGCGTGTTCCTGGCTTCAGGGAATGGGGTAGCTCCGTGGGCCCACTGCTGTCAACTGGAACAGAGGCAGAGGCCCCTTCAGGCTGCCCTCTTGGCATTGTCACACAGAGGTGAGGACTCTGGTTGCATGAGCAGCACTTTGGAGAACTTGGTTCATGGCAGGTTAGTGAGAGAGACACATTTCACACTGCAGACCTTCAGCTTGGTGTTGAGATAAGAGAGCCCAACATGGTGAAGTGATTTTTTGAGTGAACTGAAGGGAGAAGGAGAGCGTTCATTGGGCTTTGATGTAAGAGTGAGTGCATGGGGGCCATCTTCCCAGAATATCCTTCCTAAGAGAGCTAATCTGGGACTCCTGTCACTCCCCATCCCTCTTACACGCCAGCATGGAGCTCAGGAAAGTGGAGTAAGTCCTGGATTGACAACTTATACGCTGTTGTTGAGCTCCCCAATGTCTCTGGTCTCCAGCCTCTTCTACAAAATGATTGTGCTAAAGCTAATCAACTCTAGGGCCTGTGTCATTCTGTAGGTCAGTAATTCATCAATGATATTAACTTAAGGATAGAAAAAGTAAGGTAAATAAAGCTAACCTTTCATTTAAAGTTGAGAGATCAGCAACAAAATCTTTGTTCCTATTTTAAAATATTTTGTCATATCATTTAGAAACAGCAGGGGCTTGCAATTTGGCCAGATGTAGCAAAAGTCCCAGCCTTGTGACCTTACCTTTCTATGCCTCAATTTCTGCTTCAGTAGAAGAGGGGGTAGGGGCAACCAAACCCTCATGATTATTGTGGGGAGGAAAGAAATACTGAATTTCAGTGAGCAGCACAGGACCAAATGAGTAAAGTTCTCAACTAATGATGATGATGACGATGATGATGATGTTGATGATGACCTGGACCAGAGAATTTGTTGCATGTTTTAAAAAGAATATTCAAAGAGAATATTGCCTATATTACTGTTATGTTTATTTACAAATTGATAATATTGAAAAACAAATGAAAGTTTTATAACTAAGAAAATTTTAGTACCACTGTCTAGTGATCAAGCTAGATGCAGGAGCATCTTAATGATCATAATATTCCAATTAGACTTTGAGGAACACACAGGAAACATTGGCATCCCATGCCAAGTGAGTTACTTGCTTTATCTTACTTATTTCGCGCAAGACCATGAACAGGTAGATCCTATTACCTTCATTGTACAGAGGGGGAAAGTGAAGTTTAGAAAGGTTAACTACCTTTTGAAAGATGACCTGTCTCAGGGGTTAGAGATTAGTATTGAACTGAGGTGCTTCCGATTCAAGAAACAATTCGCTGGACCACTTTGCTACCTGCCTAGCCACATTCTCAGGTAGTCAAATAACTTGATCTTCAGAGCCAGCTGTGATCTCTTTATCGTAGGTTAAGACCAGCAGGTGATGCCGCAAAGGAAAGAGATGACCACAGAAATGGGGAATGGGACAATGGTCCAAGAATTCACCTTGGAGGGGTTTCCTGCTGTCCAGCACCTGGGAAAGGTCCTCTTCATGGTGCACCTGCTGGCGTACCTGGCTTCCCTCACAGGCAATGTGGTCATAGTCACCATCACCTGTGCGGACTCCCTGCTCCAGACACCTATGTACTTTTTCCTCAGCATCTTCTCATTCACTGAGTGTTGTGTCACAAGTTCTGTTATTCCTAAGTTGCTGGTCATCTTTCTTTTAGGCCCGCAAACGATTTCCTTTCCTGCCTGTTTCATACAAGCTTTTGTCTTCTTATTTCTGGGAGCAGCAGGTTTCTTCCTCATGGCAGTGATGTCTGTGGATCGGTACGTGGCCATTTGCAAGCCTCTGCATTACCCGACCATCATGAACCTGAGGACTGGCCTCCTCCTGGTCACTGCCTGCTTTTCTTTGGGCTTGACCCTCATCACTGGTCTGGTGGTGAAGGTTTCCCAGTTATCCTTCTGTGGTCCCCATGTCATCCCTCACTTCTTCTGTGACCTTGGCCCCCTGATCCATCTCTCCTGTTCTGACACCACATCTGTTGAAACCTTGACTTTTGTCCTCGCTTTGTGTATCCTTTTGACATCCCTCATCATAACCATCATTGCATACAGCAACATAGTAGTCACCATCATCTGCCTCCCATCAGCCAAGGAGCGACGGAAGGCTTTCTCCACCTGCTCCTCTCACCTCATTGTTCTCTCTCTGATGTATGGCAGCTGTGTCTTTATATATGTGAAACCAAAGCAAACAAACAGGCTGGAATCCAACAGGGGAGCTGCCCTTGTGACCACAGTGGTGACTCCGCTGCTGAACCCTGTCATCTACACTCTGCGGAACAAGCAGGTCCACCAGTCTCTGAGAGAGATGATGTGCAGAATCAAAATATCAAAATAAAATAAAGTCGCAGGACCTTGGAGTGGAAGTCTTCAGAGAACCACGTATGTTTATTCCAGCCGATGCAGCTCTCCACAGTGTTCCCAGTGTTTGTTTGCACATTCTTAGAAAAATGGAAATCTGCATTTGCAAGGCGAAATCATACCTCTCCCTAAATATTCCATATGTTGACAACAATTTATTTTAATAGCAAAATGCTTTGCTGAATTTATATGCTCCCCTCTGATTTAAAGAATGTGTCGAAATTTTTAAAACTTAGTAATTTATACTCTTTTTATTTTACTTCTCTCTAGCCATACACGTGGTTCAAGAGGACAAATAACTATTCAATAAAAAACATTTAATTAATTTAAATAATGGAAGACTGTTTATTAGGTTGTGGTTATGAAGGAACCAATGGAAATAGTAACAATGCTCAGGTCCACATTCCCTCCTCACCTAGCACAAGGAAATAATAGTCATAGCACCCTTCACCTGGAATATAAATGGTTTGCATCAGATGGGCTCCTAATTGCTGTTTTTGGCCCTTGTCATAGCTACACATTTATGCATCATTCCCCCTGCTGGAGAGAAATAGAAATGTTTCCATCTTGGACCATTCTCTAAGGAGAGGTAAAACCTAAAGCATCCCACAGCTGACCAATACTCCTATTTTTCTAAATTATTTATTCTAGCTCCAGCCCCTCAGATGCATGGCGCATATTTATAATTGCTTCTTATCCTAAAGCTGTTACTACTGCATGTGTGTCTATTAGGGGAAGGGACCATGAATCTCTGGAAGAAATCATACAGATATGGAAAGAGGATGATTTCTTTCAAAGACTCAAGGTGATGGAATCTAAGTTATTTGCTTATCTACTTCATATTACTGATCATAACAATTTAAGCGACGCAAACACTTTTTCCTGGTGGACCTGTGTTGTCAACTACAAGGTTATCTTCTAATTGATAGTGTAATCTATTCTAACCCCAAATTTCCATTATCTCAATCCTTAGCCTTTGTACATTTTGACCTCCTATTTCCAGGGTAGAAATGTGTCTTTGTTGCTTCAGAGGAAATGCCTCTAAAAAGATTAACTCAATGTTTCTTGTGTTTGTTTCTTAACCCAAACTCTGAGTTAATTAATCACAAATACATTTTATGAAATATGTTCCACACCATGATTGGATCATTCTTGGCCTTGCAAGTCCTATTACAAAGTTTAGATTTCATCTTATTGACAGTGAAGAATTATCAACAACGTCTAGAAAATCACAGATGTGTTATGATTAGCTATGTATTATTGTACGTAGATGCGGACATTTTATCAAAAAGATTGGAAAAGCCAAGAGCAGAGTAAGAAAGTAGATAAAGAGACTGTTACATAATTTGGGAGAGAGATAATGATGGTTTAGGGAAGTGGCAGTGGGAATGGAACTCAAAGGGACCAATAGCAGACGCTGAACCATTTTGCCTTGGACAAGCCCTGGGTTCTAAGTCTGGTGCTGCCTTCAACTAACTGACCAACTTCCCAAAACTCTTAAATCACCTTATCCATAAAATGTGGAGATTGAGGCAGATAAGCCCTAGGATCCTCTTGAAAATGGCTCATGGGTGTAAGATCATGATGCTGCAGAACATGGAAATAATGGGCTACCTGGAGAGTTGAACTATGGAGGGTGAGCCTCTTCAAGGTTTTAATCAAGACTTGAGAATAATTGATTACACATAAACCAATCATGTGAACTCTATATTAATTTAAGATACACTGTGATTGAAGCGTGAGCTTGACAAATAGAATAATGAAGACCACAAATTCATAACTGAATCTATGAATCCAGGCTGGACATGGCCAGCCATAGATGGTACCCAGGGAAAGACAAACCCTGATGTGGAGATAAATGCAGTAGATTCTACTAGTGGAAAACATTTTATTGAGAAAAATCCCCTGAGCTAGATCTACGTTGAAGACACTTCCAATCATAACTTTTTAAAGTACTTTATAGAAGTAAGATTGGCAT
>NW_025796717.1:0-21876 GCF_021613505.1 Equus quagga | reverse complement strand
ATGCCAATCTTACTTCTATAAAGTACTTTAAAAAGTTATGATTGGAAGTGTCTTCAACGTAGATCTAGCTCAGGGGATTTTTCTCAATAAAATGTTTTCCACTAGTAGAATCTACTGCATTTATCTCCACATCAGGGTTTGTCTTTCCCTGGGTACCATCTATGGCTGGCCATGTCCAGCCTGGATTCATAGATTCAGTTATGAATTTGTGGTCTTCATTATTCTATTTGTCAAGCTCACGCTTCAATCACAGTGTATCTTAAATTAATATAGAGTTCACATGATTGGTTTATGTGTAATCAATTATTCTCAAGTCTTGATTAAAACCTTGAAGAGGCTCACCCTCCATAGTTCAACTCTCCAGGTAGCCCATTATTTCCATGTTCTGCAGCATCATGATCTTACACCCATGAGCCATTTTCAAGAGGATCCTAGGGCTTATCTGCCTCAATCTCCACATTTTATGGATAAGGTGATTTAAGAGTTTTGGGAAGTTGGTCAGTTAGTTGAAGGCAGCACCAGACTTAGAACCCAGGGCTTGTCCAAGGCAAAATGGTTCAGCGTCTGCTATTGGTCCCTTTGAGTTCCATTCCCACTGCCACTTCCCTAAACCATCATTATCTCTCTCCCAAATTATGTAACAGTCTCTTTATCTACTTTCTTACTCTGCTCTTGGCTTTTCCAATCTTTTTGATAAAATGTCCGCATCTACGTACAATAATACATAGCTAATCATAACACATCTGTGATTTTCTAGACGTTGTTGATAATTCTTCACTGTCAATAAGATGAAATCTAAACTTTGTAATAGGACTTGCAAGGCCAAGAATGATCCAATCATGGTGTGGAACATATTTCATAAAATGTATTTGTGATTAATTAACTCAGAGTTTGGGTTAAGAAACAAACACAAGAAACATTGAGTTAATCTTTTTAGAGGCATTTCCTCTGAAGCAACAAAGACACATTTCTACCCTGGAAATAGGAGGTCAAAATGTACAAAGGCTAAGGATTGAGATAATGGAAATTTGGGGTTAGAATAGATTACACTATCAATTAGAAGATAACCTTGTAGTTGACAACACAGGTCCACCAGGAAAAAGTGTTTGCGTCGCTTAAATTGTTATGATCAGTAATATGAAGTAGATAAGCAAATAACTTAGATTCCATCACCTTGAGTCTTTGAAAGAAATCATCCTCTTTCCATATCTGTATGATTTCTTCCAGAGATTCATGGTCCCTTCCCCTAATAGACACACATGCAGTAGTAACAGCTTTAGGATAAGAAGCAATTATAAATATGCGCCATGCATCTGAGGGGCTGGAGCTAGAATAAATAATTTAGAAAAATAGGAGTATTGGTCAGCTGTGGGATGCTTTAGGTTTTACCTCTCCTTAGAGAATGGTCCAAGATGGAAACATTTCTATTTCTCTCCAGCAGGGGGAATGATGCATAAATGTGTAGCTATGACAAGGGCCAAAAACAGCAATTAGGAGCCCATCTGATGCAAACCATTTATATTCCAGGTGAAGGGTGCTATGACTATTATTTCCTTGTGCTAGGTGAGGAGGGAATGTGGACCTGAGCATTGTTACTATTTCCATTGGTTCCTTCATAACCACAACCTAATAAACAGTCTTCCATTATTTAAATTAATTAAATGTTTTTTATTGAATAGTTATTTGTCCTCTTGAACCACGTGTATGGCTAGAGAGAAGTAAAATAAAAAGAGTATAAATTACTAAGTTTTAAAAATTTCGACACATTCTTTAAATCAGAGGGGAGCATATAAATTCAGCAAAGCATTTTGCTATTAAAATAAATTGTTGTCAACATATGGAATATTTAGGGAGAGGTATGATTTCGCCTTGCAAATGCAGATTTCCATTTTTCTAAGAATGTGCAAACAAACACTGGGAACACTGTGGAGAGCTGCATCGGCTGGAATAAACATACGTGGTTCTCTGAAGACTTCCACTCCAAGGTCCTGCGACTTTATTTTATTTTGATATTTTGATTCTGCACATCATCTCTCTCAGAGACTGGTGGACCTGCTTGTTCCGCAGAGTGTAGATGACAGGGTTCAGCAGCGGAGTCACCACTGTGGTCACAAGGGCAGCTCCCCTGTTGGATTCCAGCCTGTTTGTTTGCTTTGGTTTCACATATATAAAGACACAGCTGCCATACATCAGAGAGAGAACAATGAGGTGAGAGGAGCAGGTGGAGAAAGCCTTCCGTCGCTCCTTGGCTGATGGGAGGCAGATGATGGTGACTACTATGTTGCTGTATGCAATGATGGTTATGATGAGGGATGTCAAAAGGATACACAAAGCGAGGACAAAAGTCAAGGTTTCAACAGATGTGGTGTCAGAACAGGAGAGATGGATCAGGGGGCCAAGGTCACAGAAGAAGTGAGGGATGACATGGGGACCACAGAAGGATAACTGGGAAACCTTCACCACCAGACCAGTGATGAGGGTCAAGCCCAAAGAAAAGCAGGCAGTGACCAGGAGGAGGCCAGTCCTCAGGTTCATGATGGTCGGGTAATGCAGAGGCTTGCAAATGGCCACGTACCGATCCACAGACATCACTGCCATGAGGAAGAAACCTGCTGCTCCCAGAAATAAGAAGACAAAAGCTTGTATGAAACAGGCAGGAAAGGAAATCGTTTGCGGGCCTAAAAGAAAGATGACCAGCAACTTAGGAATAACAGAACTTGTGACACAACACTCAGTGAATGAGAAGATGCTGAGGAAAAAGTACATAGGTGTCTGGAGCAGGGAGTCCGCACAGGTGATGGTGACTATGACCACATTGCCTGTGAGGGAAGCCAGGTACGCCAGCAGGTGCACCATGAAGAGGACCTTTCCCAGGTGCTGGACAGCAGGAAACCCCTCCAAGGTGAATTCTTGGACCATTGTCCCATTCCCCATTTCTGTGGTCATCTCTTTCCTTTGCGGCATCACCTGCTGGTCTTAACCTACGATAAAGAGATCACAGCTGGCTCTGAAGATCAAGTTATTTGACTACCTGAGAATGTGGCTAGGCAGGTAGCAAAGTGGTCCAGCGAATTGTTTCTTGAATCGGAAGCACCTCAGTTCAATACTAATCTCTAACCCCTGAGACAGGTCATCTTTCAAAAGGTAGTTAACCTTTCTAAACTTCACTTTCCCCCTCTGTACAATGAAGGTAATAGGATCTACCTGTTCATGGTCTTGCGCGAAATAAGTAAGATAAAGCAAGTAACTCACTTGGCATGGGATGCCAATGTTTCCTGTGTGTTCCTCAAAGTCTAATTGGAATATTATGATCATTAAGATGCTCCTGCATCTAGCTTGATCACTAGACAGTGGTACTAAAATTTTCTTAGTTATAAAACTTTCATTTGTTTTTCAATATTATCAATTTGTAAATAAACATAACAGTAATATAGGCAATATTCTCTTTGAATATTCTTTTTAAAACATGCAACAAATTCTCTGGTCCAGGTCATCATCAACATCATCATCATCGTCATCATCATCATTAGTTGAGAACTTTACTCATTTGGTCCTGTGCTGCTCACTGAAATTCAGTATTTCTTTCCTCCCCACAATAATCATGAGGGTTTGGTTGCCCCTACCCCCTCTTCTACTGAAGCAGAAATTGAGGCATAGAAAGGTAAGGTCACAAGGCTGGGACTTTTGCTACATCTGGCCAAATTGCAAGCCCCTGCTGTTTCTAAATGATATGACAAAATATTTTAAAATAGGAACAAAGATTTTGTTGCTGATCTCTCAACTTTAAATGAAAGGTTAGCTTTATTTACCTTACTTTTTCTATCCTTAAGTTAATATCATTGATGAATTACTGACCTACAGAATGACACAGGCCCTAGAGTTGATTAGCTTTAGCACAATCATTTTGTAGAAGAGGCTGGAGACCAGAGACATTGGGGAGCTCAACAACAGCGTATAAGTTGTCAATCCAGGACTTACTCCACTTTCCTGAGCTCCATGCTGGCGTGTAAGAGGGATGGGGAGTGACAGGAGTCCCAGATTAGCTCTCTTAGGAAGGATATTCTGGGAAGATGGCCCCCATGCACTCACTCTTACATCAAAGCCCAATGAACGCTCTCCTTCTCCCTTCAGTTCACTCAAAAAATCACTTCACCATGTTGGGCTCTCTTATCTCAACACCAAGCTGAAGGTCTGCAGTGTGAAATGTGTCTCTCTCACTAACCTGCCATGAACCAAGTTCTCCAAAGTGCTGCTCATGCAACCAGAGTCCTCACCTCTGTGTGACAATGCCAAGAGGGCAGCCTGAAGGGGCCTCTGCCTCTGTTCCAGTTGACAGCAGTGGGCCCACGGAGCTACCCCATTCCCTGAAGCCAGGAACACGCACAAGTCAACTCACTGGGGCATGGCTTCCTCCTCTTGTAACTGTTCTCTTCCAGGAAATCAAGAGCTTCCTGTGGACTCAGGGGAAAGGGGAGTAAAAGGAAACTCATTTGTCACAGCCTGTTTTCCCACAGTGGGGTGAATATGGACCCCATATTCCCAGTGTCCCTGGCTGCAAAGCCCTGTTTTAAAGCCCAGAATGTTTCATACCACAACAAGGCTACATGGCAGTCTTAACCACTGAATCCCCACAAAATAGGAGGCAGAATAAAACAACCACATTTCACTGGCCCCGATTCTGGACAAGAACTTGACTCCAGGACTATCAGGGTTTTGATGAAAGGTCTGGCTCTGCATCCCACAGTGGGTAAATGCCCACCTCACATGCAACGTTGCTGCCCACCTACTCTACCTGCTCACAGGAGCAGGCAGCTTCTCCTGAGTGCAGCCCTCTATCTGCTGAGAAAAGGCTCCTTCTGCTGGAGTTCTCCACTGTCATGGGCGCATCTGCTCCAAGATACGCTTTATTGCACTATGCTCCTCCATCATACCCTCACCTTCCCATGTGGAGAAGCATCCTTGCTCTACTGAATCACTGTCGAGCAGCTCCCAACATGCAGGTCTCAGGCTTCTGTGGTAGTCTTCCCACAAGACTGTGTGTGGTTACCAAGCAGGATGTGCCCAGCCAGTGAGCAGAGAGGGCAGGCTCCCAAACCTCATTAAGAGCTGAGGGGATGGGCACAAAGTAAAGGCAGGGTTGGAACCCTGGGGGCAGTTAATTGGTCACTGTTGAGAACAAGAGTTACTGACACAACTCTTATATTTATCTTTCGATTGTCTGTGGTGGAAATTGGCTCCCACATGTCCAGGCTGTCCTCTGCCAAGATTTTTCAAAGAAATTATGCGACTTAATTTCCCAAGTGTTTCTAAAATCCCAATTTGAATGTTGCTACTGATTCGAGGGAAAAGCCAGACCAAAAGTTTCTACATGTGATGTGTGCACTGAGGCCAGAGCATAGAGGTTAAGAGAACAGATTTCATTGTGAGAAAGAGCTGGATTACACCATGGCTGTTGTCAGCTTTTGGGAAACACACTGGTTTTTGAGGAATGAGATGAGGAAATCCATCTTCCTCTCTCAAACATTCTTCATGCCTCCACCAACATTATGATTCTTTTCATTGAATATTTTTGTCTGAAGAATATCTTTGTTTCCATTCCCAATCTCCCTGAAAAAGAGAAGCATGCATTTCCCCCTCTTCAGGGAAGGATAGGGAATAATTAGGTGGTTTCTGTGACGTCTCTAACCTGGCCCGTCCCTCTATTTTTAAAAAAACCTCGGAAGTAGCTCTCCAGATTCCTTCTAGGATCTTCTTGCAGAAGAGGAAGGAAGAGAAGTGGGCACCAGGGTGGAGAAGCTGTTACCCTAGCAACCACTGGCTTGGAAGGCTGCTTGTCCTCCTGGGTACGTCAGCTGGGCTGAGCGGCAGGAATGATCCATGTTTCTACGGCCTCTGCCTTCTCGTTGAAAGCCAAGGAAGGAGATGAAATTCCCAAAATATATTTTCGGGCAACCTTGGATATGTGGTAGCTGAATGGAGATCTGTTCTGCCTCAATATTTCCTCACCAGTAATGATCGCGCAAAGTCAAGGCAAATGTTATAAAATTTCCCGAATATTCATGTGGCTCCCACAGTCCTACAAATAGACAAAATCATTTCTGTAACATCTGTCCATCCACACACTCTGCTTTCAATCCATGCCAAACCTGGACTGAATGGTCATATTCTCAGTTGGAAGTTAGGGAAAACATGGGAGATGAGTTACAGAAACTGGAGCAAAGTGAGACCATAAAGACTACTGCCCAGATAAAGGCCCATTTGCATAGGATTCTTTTAAATTTATTCAGTGCCAGCTTCATGGTGCAGAAATACCTGTGCCACCTGAGCAAGTCCCAATGCCAAGACTGGGAGGAGAGAGGACTGGCATGTATTTGGTGAAAGGCTTACAAAGGGGAAGCTCAGATGGGGTGAACTAACTATATCATCCATCTAGCCTAAGGGGTGCTGACCTGGCACCAAGAAATATTTCAAAGCTTCCTTTGTCTATATTTCTCTTTTCTGGATAGTGCCTTCACAGCTCTCCAATACCCAGTATTTCTTTGTGCTTTTCAATGACACCTTGAGATTTCGTTTATTTGTGAAATTTTTCAGTATTCCTTGTGCTTTGAGGATTTATTAGCTTGTTAATGAAAGAGATAGCTCTTAAAGTTGTGTTTCTGATTATCTAACAACGGAGACAAAAAGCAAACATCAGCTTGTGACTTTTCCTCTGCAGCATATTGTTATGCTTACCACTCTGTCCCTGTGCCACTTTTCAAAAATTAGGCTACACTAATATTCAGAATTTATATAATAAGCATATTTTGGTTTAAAATGTACCTGATTAATATGATCTGTTCATAGAAAAGTTTCGATGTCTTGTATTATATGCCTTAGTAAGAAGACTAAGTAGGGCCTAATGAAAGGTCAATCCTATCACCCATGATATTGTGGGTGATATTGTGAGAGAGACTAGCGGATGCTAAGTTGAACAGGAAATGGGGATTGGGATGGGGAGAAGCAGTGTCAGCAGCCCGAACACCAGTCTGACGGTGGAGTTGCTGTAAAACTGATAATACGTTGAGAACCAAACTAACTCTTCATGAAATTTCCATAAAAAGAAGGCAACAATCCCAATGGGGACCCAGAACACATGAGTTCTGATCCAGAGGGCTCGTTAATATCATACCCAATACCATCCACCATGTGAGGGAAAGCATATTAGTGTAAGGATCTTCCAACCTGGGACCAGGAGGGAAAGATGAGGTATAAGATAATTTATGAGATCTGAATTTCTTATTTTGTTTTTTATTCAAGCAAGGGAAAAAGAAATCTTTTCTTTTTTAATGAACCTCCCACTATAGAATGATTAAGAGGAATACTGTGGATGGAATAGGAAGAGGTGGAAAAAGCCATCTGTAAATCTCAAAAGAAGCTATGTTGTAAGATTCTGCATCTTCACTTTTATTACTTTCCTGGTGGGATTTCTTCTGTTTGTCTCACCTTTGATGTGTGGAGGCTCAAGGTTTTGAGGAGAACACGTGTGGTTTTAAGTGGTGTCCTTAGTACCAAAATTCCTAAGCACCTTCATCTCGAGACCTTTCCAGCATGAAATGGTGAATGTGACGTTTTGCAAGGTCAAGATTTGACACAAAGTATTGAAGACCCCCCAATAAAATTTGCAACAACAAACTCCTTTGAAATGGGGGTGAAGTTCACATAAGTTCATGCCTCTCCTGATGACACCCTCACAGCTTATTATGTGATATAGTGTTTTACTGTTATGGGAAGGGATCCTTCTTAGATGAGAAGATGAAAGATGTGCAGTGGAGAGAGAAAACTAATTTATATAATCCCCTTTAGGAAATGTGATCCTTTTGGCTGGGCTTGAGACATCACCTCACCAATTAGCATTATATTGAGGTGTGACATGAAGTCAGTTTCTGAGATTCCTAAGACTCAGTAAACCAGATTGATCTCTTTCCACACATATAAATGTGGGGATCTCAGGGTGATCAGACCTGTTTGTGTAGGCGTTAGGGAGATGTTTCCTAGAATTATAACACCATCAGATTCAGTCTTCTTCGCCAGATCTTGTCACTGCTTGGAGGCAAAACTCCTGAGAAGAATTCTCAGGAAACAGAGGAGACAAACTGAAATTCTTCAACCTCCTAAAGGGACTGGAATGCTCAATTTTGGCAGAGGTAGCTATCTGTCTCTTCTTCCTTATGTGGAGGTCAAGTCATCCACAAGGCAGGGAAGGAAAGGCACCAGTGCAGGCACCGTGGGGGAGCCCGTGCTCAGGCTGATCAGGAGGCACACTGCCAGGTCGAGCACATTCTTTTGAGGAAAGGGGCCAGTGCAGGCACAGTGAGGGAGCCCATGCTCAGGCTGATCAGGAGGCACACTGCCAGGGTAAGCAAGTGCCATGTCCTCAGAAGTCTGGTTTCTTCTGGCAGTGTGCCTCACCTTTGTGCATCAAGTCTGCTGATGGGGGAAGACACATCCAGACAAAACTAGAGGAGCTGGGTGGGCTCAGTTCTGCTTTCTCCTCACACATATTTAGTTTGACTCTTTGTTTTGAAAAGAATGGAAATCCAATGAACTTCAGTCAATGAGGGGGTTTTATTTCATGTGTGGCATCTCATTCATAGAAACCCTCAAAGGAGAGCCATAGTAGGCCTAGTGCTCATGGCCAGTGAATGTGGAAAAGGTTCTAGGTTCAAGGCAGCTCTAAGAACTTCAGAATCTTGGCTTTTGGATCATCCATCCACTGCTCTCCCATTAACACACTAGCCACATTCTTCTTGTGTGCAACTTTGCAGCTTTCTACCAAATGATGTTCTCTATACTCTTGATTTCTATCCCTCTATCACTTCAGTGACATCGGGTCCATAGTGGCTGTGATGCTTTCTTGTGGTACATCTCAGTGCTTCATTTAAGAGAGAAAAGATACAAATTTTCCACTCCTCCAAAAGTATGAAAAGGGTTAATAAAATAATTTCCAAAACATTTTATGAAGTAGAATATTGTCTTTTTCTCCCAGCTTTGTTGAGATATAAATGACATATAACATTGTGTAAGTTTCGGTGTAAAAAGGAATGATTCGATACACATATATGTGACAAAAAATATTCCACAATAAGAGTAGTTAACACATCCTTCACCTCACATCATTACTATTTTGTCGTCATGGCAAGAACATTAAAACTACTCTTATAGTAACTTTCAAGTATGCAATGCAGTATTATTAACCATAGTCGCAATGCTGTCCCTTAGATCCTCAGAACTTACTCATCTTATAATGGAGAGTTGGTACCCTTTGACCAACAACTACCCATTTACCCCACCCCTCAGCCCCTCGCAACCACCAGTGCTATACTTTACATCTCCTGGACTTACTAGTTTATAATTGTCAGTTTGTAACTTTTGACTGCCTTCACACATTTCTCCAACTCCCCCACCACATGCAGCACCTCATGACTACCAATCTGTTTGTTATACCCATACATTCTGTTTTTGCTTTTGTTTTTTCTTTTTGATTCCACATATAAGTGAGATCACGCAGTCTTTGTCTTTCTCTATCTGACTTATTTCACTTAGCATAATGCCCTCAAGGTCCATCCGTGTTGTCACAAATAGCAGGATTCCTTTTATAATATTCCTTGAATAATATTCCACTGTGTATATATATATACCATGTTTTCTTTACCCATCCATCACTTGATGGACCCTTAGATTGTTTCCATATCTGGGCTCTTGTAAATAATGCTGCAGTGAACATGAGGGTGCAGATATCTTTCTAAGATAGTGATTTCAATTCCATTGGACACATACCCAGAAGTGGGATTGCTGGATCATATGGTAGTTCGATTTTTAATGTTTGAGGAAACTCCATAGTGTGTTCCATAATGGCTGCACCAATTTACATTCCCATCAGCTGTAGCCAAGGGATCCCTTTTCTCCACCCTATGGCCAACACTTATCTCTTATCTGATGCATAATAGCCATCCTAAGAATCATGAGGTATCTCGTTGTGGTTTTGAGATTCATCCCTGATGATTAGCGATGTTGAGCACCTTTTCATGTCCTTGTTTGGCCATTTGTATGTCTTCCTTGGAAAATCACTCTTCAGATTCTTTGCCCTTTTTTTAATCGGGTTGTTTGCTTTTTTTGCTATTGAGTTATATGAGTTCCTTACATATCTTGGTCATTAAACCCTTATCAGATATATGGCTGGCAAATATTTTCTTCCATTCGGTAGGTTGCCTTTTCATTTTGTTGATTGTTTCCTTTGCTGTGCAGAAGCTTTTTAGTTTGATGAGTCCCACTTGTTTAATTTTGCTTCTGTTGCTTGTGCTTTGCTGTCATATCCAAAAAGCATCACCAAGACCAATGTCAAGGAGCTTTTACCCTCTGTTTTCTTCTAGGAGTTTTACGGTTTCAGGTCTTGTGTTTAAGTCTTTAATCCATTTTGAGTTGATTTTGTAAGTGGTGTAGGATAAAGGTCCACTTTCATTCTTTTGCTGTGGACATCAGTTAGCCCAACATCATTTACTGAAGAGACTTTTCTTTCCCCATTGTGTATGCTTGGCACCCTTGTCATAGAGTATTTGACTGTATATATGTGGGTTTATTTTTGGGCTCTCTATTCTGTTCCATTGGTCTATGTGTCTATTTTTATGCCAGTACCTACTGTTTTGATTACTACAGCTTTGTCATATAGTTTGACATCAGGAGGTGTGATGCCTCCACCTTTGTTCTTCTTTCTCAAGATCGTTTAGGCTATTCATGGTTCCGTACAAATTTAAGGATTGCTTTTCTATGTCTGTGAAAAATACTGTTGGAACGTTGATAGGGACTGCATTGGCTCTGTAGATCACTTTGGGCTGTATGGACATTTTCACAGTATGAATTCTTTCAATCCAGGCCCATGGAATATCTTTCTATTTTTCTGTGTCTTTAATTTCTTTCATCATTGTCTCACTGTTTTCACCGTTCATGTCTTTCACCTCCCTGGTTATATTTATTTCTAGGTATTTTATTCTTTTTGATACTACTGTAAATGGAATTGTTTTTCAATTTCATTTTCAGTTTGCTCATTGCTAGTGTATAGAAGAACATTTGATTTATGTATTTTAATTTTATAACCTACAAAGTTGCCAAACTCATTGACTAATTCTAATTACTTTGCATGTGAGTGTGTGGTTGTGTGTAGGTGTGTGTGTATTCCTTTTATGCAAGATCATGTCATGTGAGAATAGAGATAGTTTTACCTCTTATTCATCTGTCTAGATGCCTTTGATTTCTTTTTCTTGCCTAATTGCCTGGGCCAGAACCTCCAGTACAAGGTTGAATGGAAGTGGTGAAAGCAGGCATCCTTTCTTGTTTCTGATTTAAGGGGTAAGCATATAGCCTTTCATAATTAAGTTTAATGTTAGCTGTGGTATTCTCATTGATGCCCTTTACCAAATTGAGAAAGTTCCTTTTATTCTTGTTGTTTTCTAGTGTTTTTATCATGAAAATATGTTTGGAGTTTTTTAACTGCTGTTTTTCTGACATCAATTGACTTTTCATTTTTTCTCCTATATTCTATTAATACAGAGTGTTACTTTAGCTGATTTTCAGTGAAGCTGTCCTTCCAAAGCCTACTTGGTCATGGTGTATACCACTATTGTTTTTAAATTTGCTCTGTTCAGTGCTAGTATTTTTTCTGAGAATATTTGTAACTGTATTCCTAAGATTAATATCTTTAGTTTTCTTATCATGTCCTTTTCTGGTTTGGTTTCAGGGTAAAACTAGCCTCATAAAACGGGTTGTGAAATGTTCCCTCACTTCTACTTTTTGGGAAAGTTTTTAAAGAATTGGTGTTAATGCTTCCTTGAATGTGTGGTAGTAGTCAGTGGGGAAGGCTTCTGGGTTGGGCTTTTCTTCTTGGGTGGTTTTTTGATTATTGATTTGATCTTTTCATTTGTTATAGGTCTATTCAGATTGTCTATTTCTTCTTGAGTCAGTTTTGGTGGCTTGTGTTTTTCCAGGAATTTGTCCATTTCTCTTAGTTATGTAATTCTTTGGTGCGCAGTTGTTCATGGAATTTCCTTATAATCATTCTTATTTTTGTAAGGTCAGTGCTGATGTCCCTCTTTCCTTCCTGATTTTAGACACCTGTGTCTCGTCTCTCCTCCAACCCCTCAATCAGTCTCGCTCTCATTATTTTAGTGGAAGGTTTCTTAGTTGTGTTGATCATTTCCAAGACCAACTTTTGGTTTAATTGATTTTCTCTGTGAATTTCCATCCTCTATTTCATTCTTGCCACTTTGCTCTTATTTCCTTTCTTCTGTTGTTTTAAGTTAGTTTTCTCTTCTTTTGATAGTGTCTTAAGGTGAAGTTTAGTTTATTTATTTGAGATCTTTCTTCATTCTTAATATAGGTGTTTGCAGCTATAAAATTCTCTCTAAGTAGTGCTTTAGCTGCATCCCATAATTTTTACTATGTTGCATCATTTTCATTCACCGCAAAGTATTTTCTGATTTCCCTTGTGATTTCTTCTTTGACCTATTGGTTTTTTAGGAAGGTATTGTTTAAGTTCCACATATTTTTGAATTCCCCAATGCCATCACTGGATTGGATTTATGACTGCCATTTTACTTCTTATTTTGTATAAGTCTCATGTCTTTCTTTTTTTCTGTTTCTCCTCTACTACTTTCTTTTCCATTAAGTGAATATTTTCTAATGTGATATGTTAACTCTTTTAATCATTTTTTGCTATATTTTGAGTTTTCTTAGTGTATGCTATCGGGTTTACAATATATGTTTTACCTATCACAATGTACCTCAGATTTATGCAAATTTAATTCCAGTGAGATATAGAAAAGTTACTCCCACATAGGCCTATTCTCCTCCCCTCTTTTGTCCGGTTACTGTTATACATATTACTGTTATACATATTATGCTTTTGTAATACATGTATTACAAACCTAAAAATATATTTTTATAATCATTACTTTAATTTTGTCTTTGTTTTTTATTTTTTTGAGTAAGATTAGCCCTGAGCTCTCATCTTCCCCCAATCCTCCTTTTTCTGCTGAGAAAGATTAGCCCCGAACTAACATTAGTGCCCATCTTCCTCTGACTTGTACGTGGGATGCCTGCCACAGCATGGCTTGACATGTGGTGCATAGGTCTACACTCTGGATCCCAACCAGTGAACCCCGGACCACTGAAGCAGAACGTGGGAATTTAACCACTATCTCATCAGCTGGCCACTATTTTATGTCTTTTAAAGAAACTGAGAGAAGAAAGAAGAGTATGTCTATATTTATAGAATTTGTTATGTTAACTTTATTCATTTTTCCTGGCTTTCTTCACTTCCTTTGTAGATTTGAACTGCATCTGGCGTCGTTTCCTTCCTCCTATACAGTTTTTCTCCTGCCAACATCCTTTGTGCTGTTATTGTAAAATATGCTACATTTGTACGTAAGTCTATCAAATACAATTTTACATGTCTATACATACAGACAATGCAATTGCCTTTTAAATCAGCTAAGAGAAGAAAAGAGAAAAATGTATGACTGTCCTGAAGTGTACTGTCTTTCATAATTATCTATATAATTACATTTACTGGTCCTCTTTGTTTTTCTGAGTGGGTTCAAATTATTCTCTGATGTAACTTGCTTCATGCTGAAGCATTTTCTTTAGTGTTTCTTTTAAGGTTGGCCTGCTGGCAAAGAATTCTCTCAGTTGTAGTAATCTGGGAATGTCTTTATATCACCTTCATCTTTGAAAGGTAGTTTTGCTAGATATAAGGCTCTTTTTGTTATTGTGGTAAAAATACATAAAATAAATGTATCTTTTCTTCTTTACCTCATTCAGTTTTCTAGTAATTGTATTTTAGAAAAGTGCTTTTTATTGTGGTAAAATGTATATAACATAAAATTCACTTCCCTTTTAGTGACTTTTAGGCGTACAGTCCAGCAGCGTTAAGTACATCATAATGTTTTGCTACTGTCACCACTGTCCATCTCCAGAACTTTCTCATCTTCCCAAACTGAAACTCTGTACCCATGAAACATTAACTCTCCATTCCCTGCTATCTGCAGCCACCAATGTATTTTTTATCTTTATGAATATGACTACTCTAGGTAGCTCATATACATGAATCATACAATAATTGTCCATTTCTGACTGGCTTATTTCACTTAGCATAATGTTCAACATGTTTCATCCATATTGTATCATTTCTCATTTCATTCCTTTTTAAGGCTGACCAATATTCCATTGTAAGTACCACATTTTGTTTATCCGTTTATCTACTGATGAACACTAGGGTTGTTTCCAACTTTTGGCTATTGTGAATAATGCTGCTATGAACATTGGTGTAAAACCAATGTTGGTGTAAAATATCTGTTTAAGCCCCTGATTTTAATTTTCTTCTGGTGTATACCCATAAGGAGAAAGGCTGGATCATATGGCATTCAGTGTTAAATTATTTGAGAAACCGCTATACTGTTTTCCACAGTGGCTGCAACATTTTACCTTTCCACCAGCAGCGCAGAAGTGTTCTGATTTCTCCAGCTCCTCATCAACACTGTTATTTTATGTCGTTTTCATAATAGCCATCCTAAGGAGTCTGAGTGTATCTCATTGCAATTTTGATTTGCATTTCCATAGCACTTGCTAATGTGAAGTATCTTTTCACCTACTTATTGGCCATTTGTATATCTTACCGGGAGAAATTTGATTTAATCCCTTTCCACAATTTTGACTACTGTGGTTAAATTTTTTCTTGTTAAATTGTAGGAGTCCATATAATCTCGATATTAATCCCTTATATACATGATCTGCAAACATTTTCTCTCATTGCATGGGTTGTCTCTTCACTATGTGGACAGTGTTCTTTAATGCAGAATGTTTTGTGCAGGAAAAAAAAGCTTTGCATTTTGATAGTCTTGTTTAACTATTTTTCTTTTATTGTCTATGTTTTTGGTGTGATATTCCAGAAATTGATGCCAAATCCAATGTCATGAGAGGCCCTCTGGTCGCACTGGTGGCTCCAGGTGGGTTTGGGCAAGTTGGGGCCGGGCCAGAGCGGCGGGGCCAGGGCAACTGTTGGGAGGCTCCTCTGGCAGAAGAGGACTCTGAGGAGCAGGAGCCGGGTTCCCAAAGACCTTCTGGCACGACGCCTCGGGCCACGTGCCCCCGCGCAGCCCAATCACCTACGATCAATCACCCGATCCAGCAGACAGAGAGCCTGGAGAGCCCCTATACTTGCTCCCTGTCCAGTAGCTACCCCTCTCCCCGCGCCCTCGTGCCCTAGGACTCCTGAGCTCTGGGCGCGCAGCAGGGCAGCGCACCCCAGGGTTTGGCGGCTGGCTGGCCGCGGTGGGGGCGGGAGGCTGTAGCAGGCAGGCGGCAGGTGGCGGAGCGCAGGCGCAAGGGGCACCGGTGGCTGGTGCGCGTCACACAGGCCTGGGGCGCGCGATAACCCGGGGCAAGGAGACACCACGGGGCTTCTTTAGTGGCTAACGTCTACTGCGGTACCACCGTGAATGCGCCTGTTCTCGTCCAATCGGAAGTTAAGCAGGTGGGGCCTGGCTAGTACTTGGATGGGAGACCACCGGGGAATAGCCAGTGCTGTAGGCTTTCGCCTCCTGCTTGTGGTTCCCTCCTGTTTTGCAACCGCCCCCAACCAGGGTCCCTCCACACCGCACTGGTCCCCACCCCAACCCGCTTATGCCCTCTGGCTGTCCCCACCCCACCCCGGCCGCTGTCCAGCTGCTTAAAAATTTTCTAGGAGGGTAGAGCTTATCTGGAGTGCTCTTAACCACATAAGGAAAAAGACAACGAAGAGGCGGCAAGAAACTTTTCGAGGTGATAGACAGGTTTATGGCATTGATAGTAACGATAGATTCTTGGGTGTGTACTTACCTCCAAACATACCAAGTCTTATATATTAAATATCTACAAGTTTTTGCATGCCAATCTTACTTCTATAAAGTACTTTAAAAAGTTATGATTGGAAGTGTCTTCAACGTAGATCTAGCTCAGGGGATTTTTCTCAATAAAATGTTTTCCACTAGTAGAATCTACTGCATTTATCTCCACATCAGGGTTTGTCTTTCCCTGGGTACCATCTATGGCTGGCCATGTCCAGCCTGGATTCATAGATTCAGTTATGAATTTGTGGTCTTCATTATTCTATTTGTCAAGCTCACGCTTCAATCACAGTGTATCTTAAATTAATATAGAGTTCACATGATTGGTTTATGTGTAATCAATTATTCTCAAGTCTTGATTAAAACCTTGAAGAGGCTCACCCTCCATAGTTCAACTCTCCAGGTAGCCCATTATTTCCATGTTCTGCAGCATCATGATCTTACACCCATGAGCCATTTTCAAGAGGATCCTAGGGCTTATCTGCCTCAATCTCCACATTTTATGGATAAGGTGATTTAAGAGTTTTGGGAAGTTGGTCAGTTAGTTGAAGGCAGCACCAGACTTAGAACCCAGGGCTTGTCCAAGGCAAAATGGTTCAGCGTCTGCTATTGGTCCCTTTGAGTTCCATTCCCACTGCCACTTCCCTAAACCATCATTATCTCTCTCCCAAATTATGTAACAGTCTCTTTATCTACTTTCTTACTCTGCTCTTGGCTTTTCCAATCTTTTTGATAAAATGTCCGCATCTACGTACAATAATACATAGCTAATCATAACACATCTGTGATTTTCTAGACGTTGTTGATAATTCTTCACTGTCAATAAGATGAAATCTAAACTTTGTAATAGGACTTGCAAGGCCAAGAATGATCCAATCATGGTGTGGAACATATTTCATAAAATGTATTTGTGATTAATTAACTCAGAGTTTGGGTTAAGAAACAAACACAAGAAACATTGAGTTAATCTTTTTAGAGGCATTTCCTCTGAAGCAACAAAGACACATTTCTACCCTGGAAATAGGAGGTCAAAATGTACAAAGGCTAAGGATTGAGATAATGGAAATTTGGGGTTAGAATAGATTACACTATCAATTAGAAGATAACCTTGTAGTTGACAACACAGGTCCACCAGGAAAAAGTGTTTGCGTCGCTTAAATTGTTATGATCAGTAATATGAAGTAGATAAGCAAATAACTTAGATTCCATCACCTTGAGTCTTTGAAAGAAATCATCCTCTTTCCATATCTGTATGATTTCTTCCAGAGATTCATGGTCCCTTCCCCTAATAGACACACATGCAGTAGTAACAGCTTTAGGATAAGAAGCAATTATAAATATGCGCCATGCATCTGAGGGGCTGGAGCTAGAATAAATAATTTAGAAAAATAGGAGTATTGGTCAGCTGTGGGATGCTTTAGGTTTTACCTCTCCTTAGAGAATGGTCCAAGATGGAAACATTTCTATTTCTCTCCAGCAGGGGGAATGATGCATAAATGTGTAGCTATGACAAGGGCCAAAAACAGCAATTAGGAGCCCATCTGATGCAAACCATTTATATTCCAGGTGAAGGGTGCTATGACTATTATTTCCTTGTGCTAGGTGAGGAGGGAATGTGGACCTGAGCATTGTTACTATTTCCATTGGTTCCTTCATAACCACAACCTAATAAACAGTCTTCCATTATTTAAATTAATTAAATGTTTTTTATTGAATAGTTATTTGTCCTCTTGAACCACGTGTATGGCTAGAGAGAAGTAAAATAAAAAGAGTATAAATTACTAAGTTTTAAAAATTTCGACACATTCTTTAAATCAGAGGGGAGCATATAAATTCAGCAAAGCATTTTGCTATTAAAATAAATTGTTGTCAACATATGGAATATTTAGGGAGAGGTATGATTTCGCCTTGCAAATGCAGATTTCCATTTTTCTAAGAATGTGCAAACAAACACTGGGAACACTGTGGAGAGCTGCATCGGCTGGAATAAACATACGTGGTTCTCTGAAGACTTCCACTCCAAGGTCCTGCGACTTTATTTTATTTTGATATTTTGATTCTGCACATCATCTCTCTCAGAGACTGGTGGACCTGCTTGTTCCGCAGAGTGTAGATGACAGGGTTCAGCAGCGGAGTCACCACTGTGGTCACAAGGGCAGCTCCCCTGTTGGATTCCAGCCTGTTTGTTTGCTTTGGTTTCACATATATAAAGACACAGCTGCCATACATCAGAGAGAGAACAATGAGGTGAGAGGAGCAGGTGGAGAAAGCCTTCCGTCGCTCCTTGGCTGATGGGAGGCAGATGATGGTGACTACTATGTTGCTGTATGCAATGATGGTTATGATGAGGGATGTCAAAAGGATACACAAAGCGAGGACAAAAGTCAAGGTTTCAACAGATGTGGTGTCAGAACAGGAGAGATGGATCAGGGGGCCAAGGTCACAGAAGAAGTGAGGGATGACATGGGGACCACAGAAGGATAACTGGGAAACCTTCACCACCAGACCAGTGATGAGGGTCAAGCCCAAAGAAAAGCAGGCAGTGACCAGGAGGAGGCCAGTCCTCAGGTTCATGATGGTCGGGTAATGCAGAGGCTTGCAAATGGCCACGTACCGATCCACAGACATCACTGCCATGAGGAAGAAACCTGCTGCTCCCAGAAATAAGAAGACAAAAGCTTGTATGAAACAGGCAGGAAAGGAAATCGTTTGCGGGCCTAAAAGAAAGATGACCAGCAACTTAGGAATAACAGAACTTGTGACACAACACTCAGTGAATGAGAAGATGCTGAGGAAAAAGTACATAGGTGTCTGGAGCAGGGAGTCCGCACAGGTGATGGTGACTATGACCACATTGCCTGTGAGGGAAGCCAGGTACGCCAGCAGGTGCACCATGAAGAGGACCTTTCCCAGGTGCTGGACAGCAGGAAACCCCTCCAAGGTGAATTCTTGGACCATTGTCCCATTCCCCATTTCTGTGGTCATCTCTTTCCTTTGCGGCATCACCTGCTGGTCTTAACCTACGATAAAGAGATCACAGCTGGCTCTGAAGATCAAGTTATTTGACTACCTGAGAATGTGGCTAGGCAGGTAGCAAAGTGGTCCAGCGAATTGTTTCTTGAATCGGAAGCACCTCAGTTCAATACTAATCTCTAACCCCTGAGACAGGTCATCTTTCAAAAGGTAGTTAACCTTTCTAAACTTCACTTTCCCCCTCTGTACAATGAAGGTAATAGGATCTACCTGTTCATGGTCTTGCGCGAAATAAGTAAGATAAAGCAAGTAACTCACTTGGCATGGGATGCCAATGTTTCCTGTGTGTTCCTCAAAGTCTAATTGGAATATTATGATCATTAAGATGCTCCTGCATCTAGCTTGATCACTAGACAGTGGTACTAAAATTTTCTTAGTTATAAAACTTTCATTTGTTTTTCAATATTATCAATTTGTAAATAAACATAACAGTAATATAGGCAATATTCTCTTTGAATATTCTTTTTAAAACATGCAACAAATTCTCTGGTCCAGGTCATCATCAACATCATCATCATCGTCATCATCATCATTAGTTGAGAACTTTACTCATTTGGTCCTGTGCTGCTCACTGAAATTCAGTATTTCTTTCCTCCCCACAATAATCATGAGGGTTTGGTTGCCCCTACCCCCTCTTCTACTGAAGCAGAAATTGAGGCATAGAAAGGTAAGGTCACAAGGCTGGGACTTTTGCTACATCTGGCCAAATTGCAAGCCCCTGCTGTTTCTAAATGATATGACAAAATATTTTAAAATAGGAACAAAGATTTTGTTGCTGATCTCTCAACTTTAAATGAAAGGTTAGCTTTATTTACCTTACTTTTTCTATCCTTAAGTTAATATCATTGATGAATTACTGACCTACAGAATGACACAGGCCCTAGAGTTGATTAGCTTTAGCACAATCATTTTGTAGAAGAGGCTGGAGACCAGAGACATTGGGGAGCTCAACAACAGCGTATAAGTTGTCAATCCAGGACTTACTCCACTTTCCTGAGCTCCATGCTGGCGTGTAAGAGGGATGGGGAGTGACAGGAGTCCCAGATTAGCTCTCTTAGGAAGGATATTCTGGGAAGATGGCCCCCATGCACTCACTCTTACATCAAAGCCCAATGAACGCTCTCCTTCTCCCTTCAGTTCACTCAAAAAATCACTTCACCATGTTGGGCTCTCTTATCTCAACACCAAGCTGAAGGTCTGCAGTGTGAAATGTGTCTCTCTCACTAACCTGCCATGAACCAAGTTCTCCAAAGTGCTGCTCATGCAACCAGAGTCCTCACCTCTGTGTGACAATGCCAAGAGGGCAGCCTGAAGGGGCCTCTGCCTCTGTTCCAGTTGACAGCAGTGGGCCCACGGAGCTACCCCATTCCCTGAAGCCAGGAACACGCACAAGTCAACTCACTGGGGCATGGCTTCCTCCTCTTGTAACTGTTCTCTTCCAGGAAATCAAGAGCTTCCTGTGGACTCAGGGGAAAGGGGAGTAAAAGGAAACTCATTTGTCACAGCCTGTTTTCCCACAGTGGGGTGAATATGGACCCCATATTCCCAGTGTCCCTGGCTGCAAAGCCCTGTTTTAAAGCCCAGAATGTTTCATACCACAACAAGGCTACATGGCAGTCTTAACCACTGAATCCCCACAAAATAGGAGGCAGAATAAAACAACCACATTTCACTGGCCCCGATTCTGGACAAGAACTTGACTCCAGGACTATCAGGGTTTTGATGAAAGGTCTGGCTCTGCATCCCACAGTGGGTAAATGCCCACCTCACATGCAACGTTGCTGCCCACCTACTCTACCTGCTCACAGGAGCAGGCAGCTTCTCCTGAGTGCAGCCCTCTATCTGCTGAGAAAAGGCTCCTTCTGCTGGAGTTCTCCACTGTCATGGGCGCATCTGCTCCAAGATACGCTTTATTGCACTATGCTCCTCCATCATACCCTCACCTTCCCATGTGGAGAAGCATCCTTGCTCTACTGAATCACTGTCGAGCAGCTCCCAACATGCAGGTCTCAGGCTTCTGTGGTAGTCTTCCCACAAGACTGTGTGTGGTTACCAAGCAGGATGTGCCCAGCCAGTGAGCAGAGAGGGCAGGCTCCCAAACCTCATTAAGAGCTGAGGGGATGGGCACAAAGTAAAGGCAGGGTTGGAACCCTGGGGGCAGTTAATTGGTCACTGTTGAGAACAAGAGTTACTGACACAACTCTTATATTTATCTTTCGATTGTCTGTGGTGGAAATTGGCTCCCACATGTCCAGGCTGTCCTCTGCCAAGATTTTTCAAAGAAATTATGCGACTTAATTTCCCAAGTGTTTCTAAAATCCCAATTTGAATGTTGCTACTGATTCGAGGGAAAAGCCAGACCAAAAGTTTCTACATGTGATGTGTGCACTGAGGCCAGAGCATAGAGGTTAAGAGAACAGATTTCATTGTGAGAAAGAGCTGGATTACACCATGGCTGTTGTCAGCTTTTGGGAAACACACTGGTTTTTGAGGAATGAGATGAGGAAATCCATCTTCCTCTCTCAAACATTCTTCATGCCTCCACCAACATTATGATTCTTTTCATTGAATATTTTTGTCTGAAGAATATCTTTGTTTCCATTCCCAATCTCCCTGAAAAAGAGAAGCATGCATTTCCCCCTCTTCAGGGAAGGATAGGGAATAATTAGGTGGTTTCTGTGACGTCTCTAACCTGGCCCGTCCCTCTATTTTTAAAAAAACCTCGGAAGTAGCTCTCCAGATTCCTTCTAGGATCTTCTTGCAGAAGAGGAAGGAAGAGAAGTGGGCACCAGGGTGGAGAAGCTGTTACCCTAGCAACCACTGGCTTGGAAGGCTGCTTGTCCTCCTGGGTACGTCAGCTGGGCTGAGCGGCAGGAATGATCCATGTTTCTACGGCCTCTGCCTTCTCGTTGAAAGCCAAGGAAGGAGA
>NW_025796716.1:0-1786 GCF_021613505.1 Equus quagga | reverse complement strand
CCAGGGGAAATTATCTGCAACAATTTAACAACCATATGTGAAATATATAAAGAGTTTTTAGAAATCAATAAAAGACAAAGGACCACAATGTAAACAGTCAGGCAACTCATGAAAGAACCAAAAATGTGCATAAAAGTATAAATCATTTCATCTCATAATTAAAGGAATGAACTAGTGGTTTAAATACATTTAAGTGAAACTATAAAAATAAAACTACCATATGTAGGTGAATATTTGTGTAATCTCAGAGTAGGAAGGTCTTCCTAAACATGATTTCAAAATCAGAAACTGTCACAGGAAAGACTAATAAAAGTGACTACAAAAAAATTAGATCCTAATGCATTAAAATAAAGAACTTTTTTTTAGAGAGTGAGAAGACAAGCCACAGAGCAGGAGAAGATATACGCACCATATATAACAGCAAAGAACCAGTATCCATAATATGTAAAGAACTGACACCAATAAATAAGAAAAAGACAACTAATTTAAAAATGGGCAAAATACCTGAACCGCAGGTCACTGAAAAGAAAATTCAAGCGGCCAACAAATAAACGAAAGAGTGCTCAACCTCTTGGTCTCCAAGGAGATGTAAACCAAAACCCCAATAAGTTATCACTGTATGATGGGCAAAAATTTGAAAGTCTGACAATACAAGTGTCGACAAGGATGTGAAACAGTGAGAACTCTCATATCCTCAATGTGGAAGTGTAAATTGGCATAAACTGCCAATGTGGAAGCGTAAATTGGCATAAAGTTAAAGAAAAGGTGAAGATACCCACACCCTCTGGCCAAGCTATCGTAGTACCACCAGGTAAACCTAGGAAAATCTTTTAGATGTGCACCGGGAAACACGCCGAGAATGTTCACAGCAGCATTGTTAACAACAGCCCCAAACAAGAAACAATGCAAGTGACTGTCAACAGAGGCGATACCTAAAGCATAAGTGGTGTGTTTATCCAACAGATTTCTAGACTGCAAATAAACAATGAACAATGACTTCATGCAACTAAAAGGATAAACTCAGGTATAATACTGAGGCAAGACACAATTAAAAAGTAGACCACGATCATGCATAAAAGGTAAGAAATAGAATATGCAAAACTAAACTGCATTGTTCAGAGACACACACACACATAGGTGGTAAAACTGTCTAAGCAAGGAAACCATTGTTATAAAAACCAGGATAGTTGTATTTGTCATCTATTGCTATGCAACAAGATACTCCAAAACTCAGCAGCTTAAAATGGCATTTATTGTCTCACACAGTTTTTGTGGCTCAGGGCTGCCTGACTGTCCTCAAGACAGGACCACCAGCTTCCCCTGGAGTCATTCAACCATGAGAGAGAGAGCCCAAGACAGAAGCCACAATCTTTTATAACCTAATCTGGGAATCCACATCCCATTATTTCTGCCACATTGTATTGGTCACACAGGCCAATCCTGGAACAAGGTGGGTAGGTGTGAATACCGGGAGGAGAGACTCAATGGGTGCCACCTGTGGAGCTGGCTACCACACCAGCGGCTTCTTCTGGGGGACTGGAAGGAGATTATATCAGGAAGGAACACACAGGGGATTTCTAGGAAGCCAGCAAGATTCTATTGCTTGACCTAGTGGTGACACAGTTGTTCACCTCACACTTACATGATAAACTGTATCTTTATATTCTATGCACTGTTCTGTATGTTTGTATTTCACAATAAAAATATACTTTTAAACTATTTAAATTTCAAATGACCAACCAGGGGAAATTATCTGCAACAATTTAACAACCATATGTGAAATATA
>NW_025796715.1:0-1786 GCF_021613505.1 Equus quagga | reverse complement strand
TATATTTCACATATGGTTGTTAAATTGTTGCAGATAATTTCCCCTGGTTGGTCATTTGAAATTTAAATAGTTTAAAAGTATATTTTTATTGTGAAATACAAACATACAGAACAGTGCATAGAATATAAAGATACAGTTTATCATGTAAGTGTGAGGTGAACAACTGTGTCACCACTAGGTCAAGCAATAGAATCTTGCTGGCTTCCTAGAAATCCCCTGTGTGTTCCTTCCTGATATAATCTCCTTCCAGTCCCCCAGAAGAAGCCGCTGGTGTGGTAGCCAGCTCCACAGGTGGCACCCATTGAGTCTCTCCTCCCGGTATTCACACCTACCCACCTTGTTCCAGGATTGGCCTGTGTGACCAATACAATGTGGCAGAAATAATGGGATGTGGATTCCCAGATTAGGTTATAAAAGATTGTGGCTTCTGTCTTGGGCTCTCTCTCTCATGGTTGAATGACTCCAGGGGAAGCTGGTGGTCCTGTCTTGAGGACAGTCAGGCAGCCCTGAGCCACAAAAACTGTGTGAGACAATAAATGCCATTTTAAGCTGCTGAGTTTTGGAGTATCTTGTTGCATAGCAATAGATGACAAATACAACTATCCTGGTTTTTATAACAATGGTTTCCTTGCTTAGACAGTTTTACCACCTATGTGTGTGTGTGTCTCTGAACAATGCAGTTTAGTTTTGCATATTCTATTTCTTACCTTTTATGCATGATCGTGGTCTACTTTTTAATTGTGTCTTGCCTCAGTATTATACCTGAGTTTATCCTTTTAGTTGCATGAAGTCATTGTTCATTGTTTATTTGCAGTCTAGAAATCTGTTGGATAAACACACCACTTATGCTTTAGGTATCGCCTCTGTTGACAGTCACTTGCATTGTTTCTTGTTTGGGGCTGTTGTTAACAATGCTGCTGTGAACATTCTCGGCGTGTTTCCCGGTGCACATCTAAAAGATTTTCCTAGGTTTACCTGGTGGTACTACGATAGCTTGGCCAGAGGGTGTGGGTATCTTCACCTTTTCTTTAACTTTATGCCAATTTACGCTTCCACATTGGCAGTTTATGCCAATTTACACTTCCACATTGAGGATATGAGAGTTCTCACTGTTTCACATCCTTGTCGACACTTGTATTGTCAGACTTTCAAATTTTTGCCCATCATACAGTGATAACTTATTGGGGTTTTGGTTTACATCTCCTTGGAGACCAAGAGGTTGAGCACTCTTTCGTTTATTTGTTGGCCGCTTGAATTTTCTTTTCAGTGACCTGCGGTTCAGGTATTTTGCCCATTTTTAAATTAGTTGTCTTTTTCTTATTTATTGGTGTCAGTTCTTTACATATTATGGATACTGGTTCTTTGCTGTTATATATGGTGCGTATATCTTCTCCTGCTCTGTGGCTTGTCTTCTCACTCTCTAAAAAAAAGTTCTTTATTTTAATGCATTAGGATCTAATTTTTTTGTAGTCACTTTTATTAGTCTTTCCTGTGACAGTTTCTGATTTTGAAATCATGTTTAGGAA
The DNA here is from genome assembly GCF_021613505.1 of Equus quagga. Taxonomy (NCBI): domain Eukaryota; kingdom Metazoa; phylum Chordata; class Mammalia; order Perissodactyla; family Equidae; genus Equus; species Equus quagga. Next base: position 260 of record NW_025796715.1, on the reverse strand, counting down.
GACCTTCCTACTCTGAGATTACACAAATATTCACCTACATATGGTAGTTTTATTTTTATAGTTTCACTTAAATGTATTTAAACCACTAGTTCATTCCTTTAATTATGAGATGAAATGATTTATACTTTTATGCACATTTTTGGTTCTTTCATGAGTTGCCTGACTGTTTACATTGTGGTCCTTTGTCTTTTATTGATTTCTAAAAACTCTTTATATATTTCACATATGGTTGTTAAATTGTTGCAGATAATTTCCCCTGG
>NW_025796714.1:0-9063 GCF_021613505.1 Equus quagga | reverse complement strand
TGCTACACAGACCCCACCCTCACAAAACTTGCTGGACTTGAAGGACCTGTGATTGAGATCAAGTGATGGGAAGCCTGGTCTTTTGAACCCTGTACATTTCATCACTGGCTCTGATTCTCAAGTTTCTCAATTTCCATTTTCTGTGTCTTGCAACTTGAGTTCCATAAATTGGCTGCTTCCTGATCATTGAAGGAGGATAAGGATGGATTCCTAGAGTCATACTTTCATATCATAAACACATTAAGAATCCAGTGTCAAAATGAAACCTCATCCATCTCCGTGTGTGTCACCTTAAGAGGCTCCAAGAAACCTCGACTGGGGGAATCTTAGAATTGTGGTGTAACAAAACTGTCAAATCTTGGAACTGCAAAGTCCACAATTAATAATCTTGGAATCTCAGACTCCCAGAACTGTCGCCTCAGAGTATTTGAATCACTGATGCCTGGAACTCTGGATGCTCAGAATTTTAGCATCAGAGGTTCCCCTGGACACATCTTTGGGAACTGCGTTCTGAGCCCCTCTGGCAGCAAATGTCAGTTCTCCAAGCTGAATGTTCCTTCTTAAAAAAAGTCAAGGGAGGAGAGGGGCTGGAGCTAGCTGGGCTCTGCCAGTGAGGCCCGTTTCCATCGGAAGATAGAGTGCCCAGTAGCTATTTCCCGTGCAAGAGACGGGGAGGAAGAGAACTAGTATTAATCCCCATAATCCTCAAACTTACACCTGGAAAAGAGAAAGCAGGAGTCCATCAATGCATTACCAAAGGTGCCGAGAGAAGTCACATTCTAGCCACCAATGCCCGGATCACACCTGTCCAGAGAGGACACTCTCAGCTCTGGTGCTCTGGAATGGCCAAATACTCAAACCAGCAGTTAGTGCTGCGATGGAGGTGGGAACAGGAGCCCTGGATTCTAGTCCAGGCTCTGCTGCTAACTCCTTGTGCCTTCTTGAGCCTCTTTATGGCCTGACTTTCTCATCTGCCTCCTTCCCACAGGATTATGTGAAATTCAAAACACAGCTCAGTGCTGAAAAGCTTTAAAAACTCAATGGCTGCAGGAGTGGGAGGATGGAATGGTAATATTTCTGGGTGGCTCATTTTTCACACCCTCTTCTGCCAAACCAAATTCTCTAGAGTTAACACACACAAACACACACACACACACACACACACACACACACCTGTCCTTGCCATACAACAACAGCAAGTGGCATGAGTGAGTGCCTATTACATGCCAGGCACTGTCCTGAGCCCCTTGTACTAGATTCCTAGGATGACTATACTAATCCACCCTGAACTGTGAGGCTTAAAACAACAGAAATGTATCATCTCATTCTGGAAGCTAAAAGTCCAAAATCAAGGTGTCAGCAGGACTAACCTCCCTCTAAAACCTGCATGGGAATCCCTACTTGCCTCTTCTTAGATTCTGGTGGTTCACTGGCAATCTTTGGAGCTCCTTGACCCTCAGCTGCATAACTCCAAACTCTGCCTTTGTCATCACATGGTGCTCCCCCTGCGTGCATCTGTCTTCATAGGGCCATCTTCCTAAAAAGACACAAGTCGTACTCCATTTATATAAAATTCTGGAAAGGGCAAAAATATTGTGTGGAAATTAATAAAGGAAACCTTAACTAAGTTGGAAAGGGGAGGACCTGTAGGGAGAGCAGTAATGCTGTCTCGTCCTTTATCAATTATACCTGACAGGAAGAGATGGAAGCTTGCATTTCCTACAGGAAGTAAAACTAATCTACTTTTGAAGGAAGATTTTTTTCTCCCCACCCTGCAATAGCCCAGCCATTGAGAAATGCCCCAGCTCAGCCAATGAGAAGGTGTTGCAGCCCTGATCTCTTACTTTCCCCCAATGGAGTTTCTTTTAGAACAGCCCCTTCTGGTCCCATTCATCCCCCACGGTCTGGCCTGTAGGCATGTCCTGGCAGCTGACTCAGGGCAATTTGTCTAAGGTGCACTTCTCTTGAGTCATATGGAAAAACTCCATCCACTTCCCATGGGGACAGATATAACAGTGGGGTTGGCCAGGCCCTTTATGCTGCATGTGCTTTTAATCTGCCAGGCAGGTTATGATGTAGAACAATGGAGTACTCATTGAGCTTAACCAGGGAAAGATATTCCTACCCACATGATAAGCCTGGCACAGGCTTTGTTGGCTCTTTATCTCTTAATAAGGAAGTGTTTCAGGCCGAAGGACCATTTTTATGTGGCCGAACAGGGGTTAAAAGACTTCGCACATGAGTTGCCATTTTACAACATCCTTCTATGGGGAACTGGTATACCTCACTCAATGAGATGTGACACAGCCAATACAAAGCCAAATTTAAATTTATACACATAAAATTACATAAAAAATTTGTAGTCAAATATTTGTATAAGATAGAACTATCTTCTGGAAATATTTGGACAATCATTATAGAAGAGTCCATCTTTCTTACCAGGCTCTAAAAAAATTAACTGGTGCTTTTCCTTCAAGAAGAGAAAGATGTAGAACTTGAGAAAGACATTACTAAAAATGTTTTAACCAAGTTTCTTTCATTTTCTACCTAATATTTAATGTTTACTTAAGTAAATATCAGATGTTAACTGCACAACTTTCTTAGTTCTCTGAGATTCATGTTTAAAGGGGGAGGATGATTAGCTCCTGCTCCCAAGGGGTGAGCCATCAAGACTCTCTCTTTAACCACTGAGATAAGTGACTTTAATGACACCGAATTACAGAATTCCCTTTCCCATTTTGACTGAGGGAGGAGAAATAGAGATGGTACTTCCTCTTCTCTCTGGATCTGCACTGTCCAGCATGACTGCCACTAGCCATATGTGGCAATTGAGCACTTGAATTGTAGCTAGTGAGACAAAATTACAATTGATGAGCCAGCGATGACACATTGTTATTAACTGAACTGCATGGTTTCCTTAGGGTTCACTCTAAGAAGAGAAGACAAATGCTGCATGATCTCACCTATATGTGGAGTCTCACAAAGTCAGACTTATACAAGCAAAGAGCAGAATGGTGGTTGCCAGGGGCTGGAGGGTGGGAGAAATGGGAAGATATTGGTCAAAGAGTACAAACTTTCAGCTGTAAGATGAATACATTCTGGGGAATCTAATGAAGAAGATGGTAACAACAATGTATTGTATACATGAAATTTGCTAAGAGAATCGATCTGAAGTGTTCTCACCACAAAAAAGGTAACTATGGGAGGTGATGGATGTGTGAATTCACTTGATTGTGATAATCATTTCACAATGTATATGTATATTAAATCATCACGTTGTATGCCTTAAAAAAGGACATTGCAGTGTGCAGCCTAAATGTGTGTAATTTTTATTACCTCAATAAGACTGGGGGAAAATAAATCTATAGACTTAAAGAAAAATAAAATGATTATTGATATAGTTGGATTAATATTTACCATATCTGTTTTATTTTCTATTTTTCTATTTGTGGTTTTTTCTTTTCTTTTTGATCTTCCTTTTTCTGTGTTCTCTGATTTTATTTGAGCATTTGTATGCTTCCATTTTTTCTCCTCTGTGAGCATATCAACTCTACTTCTTCTTTTTCTTTCTTTCATGGTTGTCCTTGAGTTTGCAACATACATTTACAATTAAGCTAAGCCTTCTTTCAAATAGCTGCATATCAGTCCACAGTTAGTGCAAGTACTTGTTCTTGCACTTACCTTATAACAGAGTTTTCCTAATTCCTAACTCCCATAATTTAGAACATTGCTGTAATTCATATCACTTATCCATAAGCTATAATCCCTGAATATAGTGCTGCTGTTATTATTTTGAACAAATGGTTATCTCCTACATCAATTAAGAATAAGAAAATAAAAGAGTTTGTTTTAGCTTCATTTTTTTTTGCTCGCGAATGCCCTTTCTTTCTTTATGTAGAGTCAAGTTTCTGGCCTGTATCATTTTCCTTCTCTTGGAAGAACTTCTTTTGCATTTCTTCTCCTTGGTAGGTCTATTGTGGACAAACTCCCTCAATTTTTGTTTGTATGAGAAAGCCTTTGTTTCTCTTCATTTTAAAAGATAATTTAGCTGGATACATAATTCTAGGTTGGTGGTTCTTTTACTTGAACACTGAAATATTTCACTCCACACTTTTCCTGTTTGCGTAGTTACTGAAGAGAAGCCCCAGTGTAATTCTTATCCTTGCTCCTCTATGGGTAAGATTGTTTTCTCCTCTAGCTTCTTCCAATTTTTTTTTTCTTTGTCTTTGATTTCCTGCAGTTGGAATATGACATGCCTAGGTATGGTTTGGTTTTGTTTGGAATTTATCCTCCTTGGTGTTTTGTGAACTTCTTGGACCTGTGTTTGTTCTGTAATTAATTTTGGGAAGTTGTCAGGTATAATTGCTTCAGATATTTCTTCTGTTTCTTTCCCTTTTTCTCCTCCTTCTGATATTCCCATCGCATGTATATAATACCTTTTAAAATGGTCCAATAGATTTCTAGTTGAATGCCATTGTGGTAAGAAAAGACACTTGATATGATTTCAATCTCCTTAAATTTTTTAGATTTGTTTTGTTGCCAAAAATGTGATCTATGCTGGAGAATGTGCCATGTGCACTTGAGAAGAATGTGTATCCTGCTGCTGTTGGATGGAATGTTCACTATGTATATTAGATGCTTTTGGTCTACAGTATAGTTCAAGACTACTGTTTCTCTATTGATTTTTCTGTCTAGATGATCACGTCTCTCTCTGCCTTTCTCTTTTTCTTTTCACATCAAGGTAGTATGTTTTATTTCTGAAACAGTTCTCACATTCAGATCTACTTTAAATGCTTCTTTGTTAAACTCACTTGTATTCACCTGTTGTTTTTTAAAGATCTTTAGTTTAAAGGTCAAAATCTCTGTAAAACCTAAAAATGTTTTAAAATTTGCTGAAAATGCAACAAATTCTCACTAAAATTTATTTAAAATAATACCCTCCACTGATGTTACTTTTCCCCCCTGAAAAACTCTGGAGGAGCATTAACAAAAGATTTAAACTACTGTGCAAAATTTCTTCACGAAAAGTGTTTAAAGGCTGGTGCAAAATGGGGAGCAAATTCTAAACAATTTTGGCTCCTTGGAAACAAAAACCGCTGTGTCTGAGAAGAGTCGTCGTCGGCGCTCTCCGGGAAGAGCCGCCTTCATCTCTTCCGGCGGCAGGTGCGCTTGTGCTCGGCGTGCCAGTGCTCCTGCTGACACCTGATGGAGCAGCACGACGTGTTCCAGCAGCAGTACATGACCTCCTCCTCACAGTTGTAGCACCACTGCTTCTTCTTGGTCTGAGAAATTAGTTGTTTGTGCTGTGTTGCTAGCTTCTTGATTTCTTCTACAAATTCTTCTTTGCACTTCTCTTTTACTTGCTTACCTTTTCTGTCCATCTCACCCTGCATATTGGCTACAGCTTCATGTACAGCTTGTCTTTTTTCTTCTTCCATTTCAGAACACAGCTTTTCTAGAGCTTCTCGTACAACTCTTTCAGTTTCTCGCTTGTGATCAGACTTCATTTGGTCTTTAAAGTCATTGAAAATTTTGGTGTATTTGTCGTGGCACATACTTTGACACACTCCGTCACTGGTGGTCTGGGTGTTCTGATGCAGCATTCTTGGGGAAGAGGCACTTAACCTTCTTGGTCTGAGTTGACACTGAAACTTTTTCGATTGGCTGAGGCATTGTGGGGATTTCCTGGCTGGAACTCACTGCTGCGGTTTCAGGCTCTGGTTCTTCTTTTTTCGGTTCCACACTCTGATTACGTCGTCCTTTCTTTGCTCTTGGTTCTTGAGTCACCTTTAGCTGCTCATTGCTGGTAGAGGAGATACTGGACTCTGCCTCCTCCTCCCCTCGGTCCTCATTCCTAGGCTTCCAAAATCTTCCTTCACGAAGGAAACGCTGATGCAGCTCCAGCTCATCACACGCCTTTTTCCATCCCATACTGTGCTTAACGTATGAACATTGACTGTGTTATCCTGTATGTTTTCAGAAGGAATCCAGGTCCTTTGGTGGTGGTGACCAAAGAAGCGGACGTCAACTTGATTGTCCTCTTTCTGCATGACTTTGGCTGTCCAGAATCCAAAACCTTTCATTTTAGCCCAATCCAGCTCATGATTAGTTATACAAGGGTAGCAGAACCAACTGTCAGGACGAGTATTTGACAAATAGAAGCAATTCTTACAAAGCTGTAGTTCATCCAGCTCATGACATGTGTCTTTATATAGCATCCTTGCTATGTTAGCTTGCTCACTGTCCGCTCCATAGAAAATCACTGTGTTGTGGAGAAGTAGCTGAGCATCAGCTTTGAACTCTTCGTAACTTCGATATTTCCCTTCATTCACTTTCTCCTGTATGGTGGGGACGTCGACTGCTGAGTGTATGAGCCTCTGGTACATCGGGTGTTTGTTGTCCTTCCCCTTTTTATGAAGGTCTATAGCCCTCTCCTTCATGTAGGAGACGATGAACCTCAGGTAGGTGCTCATCTCCTGCTTGTTTGTATTTTTCTTCTTGATGCTCCTGCAAACTGGGCACTGCCAGTGACTACTGCTGTCTCTAAGCCTGTACTCATCAGACAAACACTTGGAATGATACACACGAAAACACAGGTCACATATCAGCACCTCTCCAGACAAATGGCATTCAAAACAATACAAGTCATGATTTTCTGTTTCCCCGTCAATCTCATCTCCTGGCAACCAATATCCTTCCTGTTCAATACCAGCTTTGGAACCTTTGCAGCCCACTGTCAGAGTCTCCACAACGAGACCATCCTTCACAGCTAAGCTCAGCTGACGGGTGGTTTCTTTTGGATGCATACTGTGGACTCGAGACATATACCTTGCGATACGGTCAATGTTGGCAATTTGCTTCTGGTTTCGTATAATCTCAATGGCTACCCAAAGATGCTGGATAGCTTTTGTAGCCGCCTGTCGCCTTTTTGTTAAACGTGCCATGACCTGTTTACTGCTTTAGGGTGTCTCCGCGGCGAGCGGCGTACCCGAGACCCGGGGGCAGGAAGTTGGGGCGCCACCGCCGCGGGGAAAGTTTGCGTCTTGCGAGGCCGCGGGCCGCTCACGTGGCGGTGTCTGCGCGGGGCGGGCGCTCTCCCGGCCCGGCCTCCTCCACCTCGGTCCGCCCCCGACGTGTACTGTGCGGCCCGGCGGCCCCGCCGAAGGCTCGGGCTCGGGCGCTGGCCCGCTGGGCCGCGGGCTGCGGCTCCCTCCCGGCCGGCCGGCCGGCGCCGTGCACGCCCACTCTGCCTTTCTCTTATAAAGAAACTTGTTATTGGGTTTGTGACCTGTTCAGATAATCCCAGATGATATCCTCATCTCAAGATCTTTAGCTCAACTACCACCTGCAAAGATCCTCTTTCCAAACAAGGTAACATTCACAAGTTCCAGAAATTAGGACACAGATATATCTTTTGAGGGCCACCATTGAACCCACTACTCCTAGCATACATACAAATGAGTGGATAAAGTATATAGGAACTGTTTTAAGAAAAGAAAATGAACACTCACCACTTAGCTTAGGAAATAAAACATTATTACTACTTTGGGAGACCATTCCATCTGTCTGTTTCCAATCATATTCCCTTCCTTCCTTTAGAAACAATTTCCATTTTGAATTTTCTGTTTGTCATTCTCTTGTCTTTCTTTACAGTTTTACCAAATACGAATTATTCTTAAGCCATACCTTGTTACATTACATTAATTTTGCTTATTTTTAAACTTTATGTAAATAAAATCACACTATATGTATTCCTCTGTGATTTACTTTTTTCATTGATTATTATGTTTCTGCAATTCATCCGTGTGAATGCATGTGGCTGTAATTCATTTTGATTCATGGATGAATATGTTGTGTGAATGAACCTACTTTATGAAAGCACCACAATCTATTCATCCATTCTATTGTTGATGGACATTTTGGGTTGTTTCATGACATCTTTATACATCTCCTGGTGCAAACTTGCGTGAGTATCTTCAGGGCATACACATTTAGGAGGGAGATTGTTGAGTCAAATTCGCTCAGTAAAGCCAAACTTTGTCACGGGATTGCGTATTTTACAGTCCTACCAGCAGTGGAAAGAGTTCCCTTAGGAGCACATCTTCTCCATTAGTTCCTCTTATTAGATAGTTTTAGATTTTGCTGATTTGGTGAGTATCAAAATAATGTCTCAATTTGATTATAAGTTGCATTTCCCTGATTACTAGTGAGGTCAAGTATCTTTCACATATCATTGGTCATTTTTATTTCCTTTTCTCTAAAATGACTGGGTCTTTTGTTATTATTTATTCTTAGGAGTTATTTATATATAAGCATATTAATCTTTTGTCAGTTCATTGATTTGATTGTTTAATATTTAACTTTATTCCTTCCAGACTTCTGGGAGTGAATACTATAAGATAAGATCCACTTGTTAACAGTTATTCAAAGAGGGAAGCTTTCCTTATACTTCGTGTTTCTCTTTTGGCCCCTGACATCTTTCTGCCCATCTCCTTGGGATCAGCAGAAATAGGCATAAAGACAGAGAGGGATAAAATGTTGACCTTGCTAATCTTTAAACTACGCAGAGTACCAACAACTTTGTGTGCATATTCCTAAGATTTTAAAGTCTTCACTCTCTAACTTACCTTAAAAGCAAGGCTATCTGAGAATGGAAATCTGACTCAGACATTGTTGAAATTCTCAAATGCAGACTGAGTACCAAGATGCCAAAAAAGAGGCCAAAGTCCTTAAGAAAACCAGAAGCCATGCTGTTATCAAAAATGAGTTATGTGTTTTATTTAAGGATTCAAGTTAAGTGGAATGTGTCATTTCAAATTGAGCTTTATGTGAATTGATTTCACTCAAACCAGCCTATTCCTGTTCCTTTTAATATTTCCAATGTCTTGCCTGGTAGACTACAATATTGTGTAGTGATTAAGAAATCTGCCTTTGTAAGACCTAGATTCCAGTCTTGGTTCTGCAGCTTCCTGGTCAATAATAACATAACCTATCTCACAGAGCTGCTGGGAAAAAGTAAAAAGGTAATGCATGTAGATCATTCAGCATAGTTCTTGGCACGTG
>NW_025796713.1:0-9063 GCF_021613505.1 Equus quagga | reverse complement strand
CACGTGCCAAGAACTATGCTGAATGATCTACATGCATTACCTTTTTACTTTTTCCCAGCAGCTCTGTGAGATAGGTTATGTTATTATTGACCAGGAAGCTGCAGAACCAAGACTGGAATCTAGGTCTTACAAAGGCAGATTTCTTAATCACTACACAATATTGTAGTCTACCAGGCAAGACATTGGAAATATTAAAAGGAACAGGAATAGGCTGGTTTGAGTGAAATCAATTCACATAAAGCTCAATTTGAAATGACACATTCCACTTAACTTGAATCCTTAAATAAAACACATAACTCATTTTTGATAACAGCATGGCTTCTGGTTTTCTTAAGGACTTTGGCCTCTTTTTTGGCATCTTGGTACTCAGTCTGCATTTGAGAATTTCAACAATGTCTGAGTCAGATTTCCATTCTCAGATAGCCTTGCTTTTAAGGTAAGTTAGAGAGTGAAGACTTTAAAATCTTAGGAATATGCACACAAAGTTGTTGGTACTCTGCGTAGTTTAAAGATTAGCAAGGTCAACATTTTATCCCTCTCTGTCTTTATGCCTATTTCTGCTGATCCCAAGGAGATGGGCAGAAAGATGTCAGGGGCCAAAAGAGAAACACGAAGTATAAGGAAAGCTTCCCTCTTTGAATAACTGTTAACAAGTGGATCTTATCTTATAGTATTCACTCCCAGAAGTCTGGAAGGAATAAAGTTAAATATTAAACAATCAAATCAATGAACTGACAAAAGATTAATATGCTTATATATAAATAACTCCTAAGAATAAATAATAACAAAAGACCCAGTCATTTTAGAGAAAAGGAAATAAAAATGACCAATGATATGTGAAAGATACTTGACCTCACTAGTAATCAGGGAAATGCAACTTATAATCAAATTGAGACATTATTTTGATACTCACCAAATCAGCAAAATCTAAAACTATCTAATAAGAGGAACTAATGGAGAAGATGTGCTCCTAAGGGAACTCTTTCCACTGCTGGTAGGACTGTAAAATACGCAATCCCGTGACAAAGTTTGGCTTTACTGAGCGAATTTGACTCAACAATCTCCCTCCTAAATGTGTATGCCCTGAAGATACTCACGCAAGTTTGCACCAGGAGATGTATAAAGATGTCATGAAACAACCCAAAATGTCCATCAACAATAGAATGGATGAATAGATTGTGGTGCTTTCATAAAGTAGGTTCATTCACACAACATATTCATCCATGAATCAAAATGAATTACAGCCACATGCATTCACACGGATGAATTGCAGAAACATAATAATCAATGAAAAAAGTAAATCACAGAGGAATACATATAGTGTGATTTTATTTACATAAAGTTTAAAAATAAGCAAAATTAATGTAATGTAACAAGGTATGGCTTAAGAATAATTCGTATTTGGTAAAACTGTAAAGAAAGACAAGAGAATGACAAACAGAAAATTCAAAATGGAAATTGTTTCTAAAGGAAGGAAGGGAATATGATTGGAAACAGACAGATGGAATGGTCTCCCAAAGTAGTAATAATGTTTTATTTCCTAAGCTAAGTGGTGAGTGTTCATTTTCTTTTCTTAAAACAGTTCCTATATACTTTATCCACTCATTTGTATGTATGCTAGGAGTAGTGGGTTCAATGGTGGCCCTCAAAAGATATATCTGTGTCCTAATTTCTGGAACTTGTGAATGTTACCTTGTTTGGAAAGAGGATCTTTGCAGGTGGTAGTTGAGCTAAAGATCTTGAGATGAGGATATCATCTGGGATTATCTGAACAGGTCACAAACCCAATAACAAGTTTCTTTATAAGAGAAAGGCAGAGTGGGCGTGCACGGCGCCGGCCGGCCGGCCGGGAGGGAGCCGCAGCCCGCGGCCCAGCGGGCCAGCGCCCGAGCCCGAGCCTTCGGCGGGGCCGCCGGGCCGCACAGTACACGTCGGGGGCGGACCGAGGTGGAGGAGGCCGGGCCGGGAGAGCGCCCGCCCCGCGCAGACACCGCCACGTGAGCGGCCCGCGGCCTCGCAAGACGCAAACTTTCCCCGCGGCGGTGGCGCCCCAACTTCCTGCCCCCGGGTCTCGGGTACGCCGCTCGCCGCGGAGACACCCTAAAGCAGTAAACAGGTCATGGCACGTTTAACAAAAAGGCGACAGGCGGCTACAAAAGCTATCCAGCATCTTTGGGTAGCCATTGAGATTATACGAAACCAGAAGCAAATTGCCAACATTGACCGTATCGCAAGGTATATGTCTCGAGTCCACAGTATGCATCCAAAAGAAACCACCCGTCAGCTGAGCTTAGCTGTGAAGGATGGTCTCGTTGTGGAGACTCTGACAGTGGGCTGCAAAGGTTCCAAAGCTGGTATTGAACAGGAAGGATATTGGTTGCCAGGAGATGAGATTGACGGGGAAACAGAAAATCATGACTTGTATTGTTTTGAATGCCATTTGTCTGGAGAGGTGCTGATATGTGACCTGTGTTTTCGTGTGTATCATTCCAAGTGTTTGTCTGATGAGTACAGGCTTAGAGACAGCAGTAGTCACTGGCAGTGCCCAGTTTGCAGGAGCATCAAGAAGAAAAATACAAACAAGCAGGAGATGAGCACCTACCTGAGGTTCATCGTCTCCTACATGAAGGAGAGGGCTATAGACCTTCATAAAAAGGGGAAGGACAACAAACACCCGATGTACCAGAGGCTCATACACTCAGCAGTCGACGTCCCCACCATACAGGAGAAAGTGAATGAAGGGAAATATCGAAGTTACGAAGAGTTCAAAGCTGATGCTCAGCTACTTCTCCACAACACAGTGATTTTCTATGGAGCGGACAGTGAGCAAGCTAACATAGCAAGGATGCTATATAAAGACACATGTCATGAGCTGGATGAACTACAGCTTTGTAAGAATTGCTTCTATTTGTCAAATACTCGTCCTGACAGTTGGTTCTGCTACCCTTGTATAACTAATCATGAGCTGGATTGGGCTAAAATGAAAGGTTTTGGATTCTGGACAGCCAAAGTCATGCAGAAAGAGGACAATCAAGTTGACGTCCGCTTCTTTGGTCACCACCACCAAAGGACCTGGATTCCTTCTGAAAACATACAGGATAACACAGTCAATGTTCATACGTTAAGCACAGTATGGGATGGAAAAAGGCGTGTGATGAGCTGGAGCTGCATCAGCGTTTCCTTCGTGAAGGAAGATTTTGGAAGCCTAGGAATGAGGACCGAGGGGAGGAGGAGGCAGAGTCCAGTATCTCCTCTACCAGCAATGAGCAGCTAAAGGTGACTCAAGAACCAAGAGCAAAGAAAGGACGACGTAATCAGAGTGTGGAACCGAAAAAAGAAGAACCAGAGCCTGAAACCGCAGCAGTGAGTTCCAGCCAGGAAATCCCCACAATGCCTCAGCCAATCGAAAAAGTTTCAGTGTCAACTCAGACCAAGAAGGTTAAGTGCCTCTTCCCCAAGAATGCTGCATCAGAACACCCAGACCACCAGTGACGGAGTGTGTCAAAGTATGTGCCACGACAAATACACCAAAATTTTCAATGACTTTAAAGACCAAATGAAGTCTGATCACAAGCGAGAAACTGAAAGAGTTGTACGAGAAGCTCTAGAAAAGCTGTGTTCTGAAATGGAAGAAGAAAAAAGACAAGCTGTACATGAAGCTGTAGCCAATATGCAGGGTGAGATGGACAGAAAAGGTAAGCAAGTAAAAGAGAAGTGCAAAGAAGAATTTGTAGAAGAAATCAAGAAGCTAGCAACACAGCACAAACAACTAATTTCTCAGACCAAGAAGAAGCAGTGGTGCTACAACTGTGAGGAGGAGGTCATGTACTGCTGCTGGAACACGTCGTGCTGCTCCATCAGGTGTCAGCAGGAGCACTGGCACGCCGAGCACAAGCGCACCTGCCGCCGGAAGAGATGAAGGCGGCTCTTCCCGGAGAGCGCCGACGACGACTCTTCTCAGACACAGCGGTTTTTGTTTCCAAGGAGCCAAAATTGTTTAGAATTTGCTCCCCATTTTGCACCAGCCTTTAAACACTTTTCGTGAAGAAATTTTGCACAGTAGTTTAAATCTTTTGTTAATGCTCCTCCAGAGTTTTTCAGGGGGGAAAAGTAACATCAGTGGAGGGTATTATTTTAAATAAATTTTAGTGAGAATTTGTTGCATTTTCAGCAAATTTTAAAACATTTTTAGGTTTTACAGAGATTTTGACCTTTAAACTAAAGATCTTTAAAAAACAACAGGTGAATACAAGTGAGTTTAACAAAGAAGCATTTAAAGTAGATCTGAATGTGAGAACTGTTTCAGAAATAAAACATACTACCTTGATGTGAAAAGAAAAAGAGAAAGGCAGAGAGAGACGTGATCATCTAGACAGAAAAATCAATAGAGAAACAGTAGTCTTGAACTATACTGTAGACCAAAAGCATCTAATATACATAGTGAACATTCCATCCAACAGCAGCAGGATACACATTCTTCTCAAGTGCACATGGCACATTCTCCAGCATAGATCACATTTTTGGCAACAAAACAAATCTAAAAAATTTAAGGAGATTGAAATCATATCAAGTGTCTTTTCTTACCACAATGGCATTCAACTAGAAATCTATTGGACCATTTTAAAAGGTATTATATACATGCGATGGGAATATCAGAAGGAGGAGAAAAAGGGAAAGAAACAGAAGAAATATCTGAAGCAATTATACCTGACAACTTCCCAAAATTAATTACAGAACAAACACAGGTCCAAGAAGTTCACAAAACACCAAGGAGGATAAATTCCAAACAAAACCAAACCATACCTAGGCATGTCATATTCCAACTGCAGGAAATCAAAGACAAAGAAAAAAAAAATTGGAAGAAGCTAGAGGAGAAAACAATCTTACCCATAGAGGAGCAAGGATAAGAATTACACTGGGGCTTCTCTTCAGTAACTACGCAAACAGGAAAAGTGTGGAGTGAAATATTTCAGTGTTCAAGTAAAAGAACCACCAACCTAGAATTATGTATCCAGCTAAATTATCTTTTAAAATGAAGAGAAACAAAGGCTTTCTCATACAAACAAAAATTGAGGGAGTTTGTCCACAATAGACCTACCAAGGAGAAGAAATGCAAAAGAAGTTCTTCCAAGAGAAGGAAAATGATACAGGCCAGAAACTTGACTCTACATAAAGAAAGAAAGGGCATTCGCGAGCAAAAAAAAATGAAGCTAAAACAAACTCTTTTATTTTCTTATTCTTAATTGATGTAGGAGATAACCATTTGTTCAAAATAATAACAGCAGCACTATATTCAGGGATTATAGCTTATGGATAAGTGATATGAATTACAGCAATGTTCTAAATTATGGGAGTTAGGAATTAGGAAAACTCTGTTATAAGGTAAGTGCAAGAACAAGTACTTGCACTAACTGTGGACTGATATGCAGCTATTTGAAAGAAGGCTTAGCTTAATTGTAAATGTATGTTGCAAACTCAAGGACAACCATGAAAGAAAGAAAAAGAAGAAGTAGAGTTGATATGCTCACAGAGGAGAAAAAATGGAAGCATACAAATGCTCAAATAAAATCAGAGAACACAGAAAAAGGAAGATCAAAAAGAAAAGAAAAAACCACAAATAGAAAAATAGAAAATAAAACAGATATGGTAAATATTAATCCAACTATATCAATAATCATTTTATTTTTCTTTAAGTCTATAGATTTATTTTCCCCCAGTCTTATTGAGGTAATAAAAATTACACACATTTAGGCTGCACACTGCAATGTCCTTTTTTAAGGCATACAACGTGATGATTTAATATACATATACATTGTGAAATGATTATCACAATCAAGTGAATTCACACATCCATCACCTCCCATAGTTACCTTTTTTGTGGTGAGAACACTTCAGATCGATTCTCTTAGCAAATTTCATGTATACAATACATTGTTGTTACCATCTTCTTCATTAGATTCCCCAGAATGTATTCATCTTACAGCTGAAAGTTTGTACTCTTTGACCAATATCTTCCCATTTCTCCCACCCTCCAGCCCCTGGCAACCACCATTCTGCTCTTTGCTTGTATAAGTCTGACTTTGTGAGACTCCACATATAGGTGAGATCATGCAGCATTTGTCTTCTCTTCTTAGAGTGAACCCTAAGGAAACCATGCAGTTCAGTTAATAACAATGTGTCATCGCTGGCTCATCAATTGTAATTTTGTCTCACTAGCTACAATTCAAGTGCTCAATTGCCACATATGGCTAGTGGCAGTCATGCTGGACAGTGCAGATCCAGAGAGAAGAGGAAGTACCATCTCTATTTCTCCTCCCTCAGTCAAAATGGGAAAGGGAATTCTGTAATTCGGTGTCATTAAAGTCACTTATCTCAGTGGTTAAAGAGAGAGTCTTGATGGCTCACCCCTTGGGAGCAGGAGCTAATCATCCTCCCCCTTTAAACATGAATCTCAGAGAACTAAGAAAGTTGTGCAGTTAACATCTGATATTTACTTAAGTAAACATTAAATATTAGGTAGAAAATGAAAGAAACTTGGTTAAAACATTTTTAGTAATGTCTTTCTCAAGTTCTACATCTTTCTCTTCTTGAAGGAAAAGCACCAGTTAATTTTTTTAGAGCCTGGTAAGAAAGATGGACTCTTCTATAATGATTGTCCAAATATTTCCAGAAGATAGTTCTATCTTATACAAATATTTGACTACAAATTTTTTATGTAATTTTATGTGTATAAATTTAAATTTGGCTTTGTATTGGCTGTGTCACATCTCATTGAGTGAGGTATACCAGTTCCCCATAGAAGGATGTTGTAAAATGGCAACTCATGTGCGAAGTCTTTTAACCCCTGTTCGGCCACATAAAAATGGTCCTTCGGCCTGAAACACTTCCTTATTAAGAGATAAAGAGCCAACAAAGCCTGTGCCAGGCTTATCATGTGGGTAGGAATATCTTTCCCTGGTTAAGCTCAATGAGTACTCCATTGTTCTACATCATAACCTGCCTGGCAGATTAAAAGCACATGCAGCATAAAGGGCCTGGCCAACCCCACTGTTATATCTGTCCCCATGGGAAGTGGATGGAGTTTTTCCATATGACTCAAGAGAAGTGCACCTTAGACAAATTGCCCTGAGTCAGCTGCCAGGACATGCCTACAGGCCAGACCGTGGGGGATGAATGGGACCAGAAGGGGCTGTTCTAAAAGAAACTCCATTGGGGGAAAGTAAGAGATCAGGGCTGCAACACCTTCTCATTGGCTGAGCTGGGGC
Organism: Equus quagga; assembly: GCF_021613505.1. NCBI lineage: Eukaryota > Metazoa > Chordata > Mammalia > Perissodactyla > Equidae > Equus > Equus quagga. The sequence continues at coordinate 1,798 of NW_025796713.1, read as the reverse complement.
ATTTCTCAATGGCTGGGCTATTGCAGGGTGGGGAGAAAAAAATCTTCCTTCAAAAGTAGATTAGTTTTACTTCCTGTAGGAAATGCAAGCTTCCATCTCTTCCTGTCAGGTATAATTGATAAAGGACGAGACAGCATTACTGCTCTCCCTACAGGTCCTCCCCTTTCCAACTTAGTTAAGGTTTCCTTTATTAATTTCCACACAATATTTTTGCCCTTTCCAGAATTTTATATAAATGGAGTACGACTTGTGTCTTTTTAGGAAGATGGCCCTATGAAGACAGATGCACGCAGGGGGAGCACCATGTGATGACAAAGGCAGAGTTTGGAGTTATGCAGCTGAGGGTCAAGGAGCTCCAAAGATTGCCAGTGAACCACCAGAATCTAAGAAGAGGCAAGTAGGGATTCCCATGCAGGTTTTAGAGGGAGGTTAGTCCTGCTGACACCTTGATTTTGGACTTTTAGCTTCCAGAATGAGATGATACATTTCTGTTGTTTTAAGCCTCACAGTTCAGGGTGGATTAGTATAGTCATCCTAGGAATCTAGTACAAGGGGCTCAGGACAGTGCCTGGCATGTAATAGGCACTCACTCATGCCACTTGCTGTTGTTGTATGGCAAGGACAGGTGTGTGTGTGTGTGTGTGTGTGTGTGTGTGTTTGTGTGTGTTAACTCTAGAGAATTTGGTTTGGCAGAAGAGGGTGTGAAAAATGAGCCACCCAGAAATATTACCATTCCATCCTCCCACTCCTGCAGCCATTGAGTTTTTAAAGCTTTTCAGCACTGAGCTGTGTTTTGAATTTCACATAATCCTGTGGGAAGGAGGCAGATGAGAAAGTCAGGCCATAAAGAGGCTCAAGAAGGCACAAGGAGTTAGCAGCAGAGCCTGGACTAGAATCCAGGGCTCCTGTTCCCACCTCCATCGCAGCACTAACTGCTGGTTTGAGTATTTGGCCATTCCAGAGCACCAGAGCTGAGAGTGTCCTCTCTGGACAGGTGTGATCCGGGCATTGGTGGCTAGAATGTGACTTCTCTCGGCACCTTTGGTAATGCATTGATGGACTCCTGCTTTCTCTTTTCCAGGTGTAAGTTTGAGGATTATGGGGATTAATACTAGTTCTCTTCCTCCCCGTCTCTTGCACGGGAAATAGCTACTGGGCACTCTATCTTCCGATGGAAACGGGCCTCACTGGCAGAGCCCAGCTAGCTCCAGCCCCTCTCCTCCCTTGACTTTTTTTAAGAAGGAACATTCAGCTTGGAGAACTGACATTTGCTGCCAGAGGGGCTCAGAACGCAGTTCCCAAAGATGTGTCCAGGGGAACCTCTGATGCTAAAATTCTGAGCATCCAGAGTTCCAGGCATCAGTGATTCAAATACTCTGAGGCGACAGTTCTGGGAGTCTGAGATTCCAAGATTATTAATTGTGGACTTTGCAGTTCCAAGATTTGACAGTTTTGTTACACCACAATTCTAAGATTCCCCCAGTCGAGGTTTCTTGGAGCCTCTTAAGGTGACACACACGGAGATGGATGAGGTTTCATTTTGACACTGGATTCTTAATGTGTTTATGATATGAAAGTATGACTCTAGGAATCCATCCTTATCCTCCTTCAATGATCAGGAAGCAGCCAATTTATGGAACTCAAGTTGCAAGACACAGAAAATGGAAATTGAGAAACTTGAGAATCAGAGCCAGTGATGAAATGTACAGGGTTCAAAAGACCAGGCTTCCCATCACTTGATCTCAATCACAGGTCCTTCAAGTCCAGCAAGTTTTGTGAGGGTGGGGTCTGTGTAGCA
>NW_025796712.1:0-15869 GCF_021613505.1 Equus quagga | reverse complement strand
GCATGTAGATCATTCAGCATAGTTCTTGGCACGTGGCATTCAATAGTCATTAGCTGTAATAATAAACATAGTCATTATTATTAGCTAGCTTGTTTTAAGACGCCATTTATTCCTTGCTGCTTGCATGTCCCCTTCCCAAAGTAGGTTCCTGGGCAGAATGTCTTGGAACTAAATTCCTGGACACTATCAGAAAGTAAACTCCATGGGGTCAGAGGTGGGACTGTGTTGTTGACTGCTATAACATCAACACCTAGGACAGTGCCTGGCACATAGTAGGTGGTCTATTAATATTTAATTAATAAATGAACAACTTATCAAAATTTTCTCTCCATTTTCCAGTTGTACTCAGAATAGGCTCTCCTCTCAAGAGCACAGCTTTCCTTCAAACTCTCTCCAATGAAGGTTCCTCGTTTAACTACCTCTAATGAGCCTCAGGGTCAGAAGGTAGGGTCAATACCTCTTGCTTCCCGATACCACTATGACATCTTGGAGCGTAGAAAAGGAAACCTTGTTAGCTAATTCCAACATTAGGGTCATACCATGATCAGTCTCCATTAATTGCATTTTGTCTTGTGTATGGCCATATTTTCCTGTATCTTCATTAGCCTAGTAATTTTGGATTACATTCTGAAATTACAAGTGATACACTGTAGAGACTCTGGATTCTGTTATGTTCTGTTGAACAATATGGATTTGTTTTGTTTCAAGGAACAGTTAACTTGGCTATGCTCAGATGCTCAGCTCTGAAATCTCATTTCAGTGCTTTTAGCCTTCGTTGGTACTACTTGGAGTTTTCCAGCAGATTAGTAGTTCAAGAATCAGTCAAAAATTTGGACAGAGTTTGTACATAGAATTTTGGGCTCCCTCTCTGTGGCTACCTCTTTTTTGAGATTCTACTACCACTACCACTAGGCTCTGTAATCACCCTGAACTCCATCCTCTGGTTCTTCAAGTCTGAAAAAGTACAAATTTCTATCTGGGTTTGAGCCACCCCTAAGGCCCTGTCCAGGGCCTGCCTTCAGGCCAAAAGCTATGGGAAACAGGAAATTCCCTTCTCCCAGCTCCCTTCACTGTCTGCCAGTTTTTATTCACTCTCCAGTAATTTCAAGTAATTTTGTTTTTTAAAAATGTTTTGTTCTGAGTTTATAGTGGTTTTGTTTAGGATGCTGGATCCAAAAGGAGCTACTCAACCATTATCAGAATCAGCAAATCCTCACAGCCCTTGTAGAGTATGACTGCTCCACCCTTTTATAAACTTATTTTCTCTTTTGAGTCTGTCGCCTTTATGTCTGTCATGCACCAAGTTTTTCCCTTCTGCCTACTCCCAGTACTACTGGAAAGGAGGCACTTCAGTGGTCATGGGCAGGAGCTATAAAAACAATAAGACAGAAAGAACCTTCACTTTCTTCTTTGGCCTTATCCTTCACTCCATTTCAACCAGCGCTCCCACAGCCTCACCCTAATCCTTGTCAGCACTCTGAAATCTGAAACACGAACATGTCACTCTGACCAAAACCCCTTGTTCTCCAGGTGCATTCACCATCTCATTGCCAATGGCCTCAGTGGTAACAGTGGTTGACAGGGTCTTTGGTAAATGTTCCAAGGAATGAAAAATTGACAGAAGGTCAAGTCTGTCTTCTGTTAAGAGAACTTTTTAAAAAACTTTTAAAAAGCATTTTGGAATTTCCTGTCTCAAGCTTACAGTGAAGTTTTTCAAGAATGACAGGATATCAGGGACTGATTTCTGATGCTTCATAAAGAAAGGAAGAGGCACTTGGCAGTCTAGAGTGGTGGTTGAGGGAATGAAATTCAGAGTTACACAAGGCCTTGTCCAGGCTCTACCCTTATTAGCTTTGGAACGCAAAGAACTCACTTCCCACTCCTTTGGCATTACATAACTTGTTTGCAAAATGGGGATGATAAAACCAACCTTGCAGGCTTGCTGTGACTACTTTTATAAGATCATACTCATAAAAAGCTTCACATAGTAAGGTAATAAGCTCAGTGAATGACATCATTATTAGCAGTACTAGCATTTAAATTGAAAACAAGAAGCTTCACTGAAGATTCTCATTTGGAAATGTTAGAAGGGGGACTTGTCAACACCCCGAATATACAAAATGCACTGAACTGTTTGCTTTAAAAAGGTTATTTTCATGTTATGTCAATTTTGGTTCAATTAAAAAATTAAAGATTCTCACGGGGATGGCCCTGTGGCTGAGTGGTGAAGTTTGCATGCTCTAGTTCAGCGGCCCAGGGTTTTGCTGGTTTGGATCCTGGGCACAGACCTAACACCACTCATCAAGCCATGATGAGGTGGTGTCCCACAGAGCAGAGCCTGAAGGACCTGCAACTAGAATATACAACTATGTTCTCGGGGACTTTGGGGAGAAAAAGAAGAAGAAGAAGAAGAAGAAGAAGAAAAAGAAGAATGGCAACAGGTGTTAGCTCAGGGCCAATCTTTAAAAAAAAAATGTCCTCATTTGAGACAGCATCATAGGTTTCTGGCATACTTATGTACATGATCCTGGTTTTTACTGAGAGATTTGGGTCAGTCTATGAGGTAGAGGATAGAAAGCTAATTGATGAGGCTTGTAAAAGCAACTGGGGGGTGTTGCTGTGAAATGAATGACCAGGCTTGTGAGGGTCTCTCTGCCCACACTGCCATCCTCCCTTCTCCTATCTGTGTACTCCTCCCACAATCCCCAGTTTGAATAACAACTCCTTTAAGAAGGACTCCCAATCTTCAACTCTATGTAGCAAATTATTACTAATAATTACTAATTAATACCAATAGGATCAGTGAGGATTTTAATTTACCCAGGTCTGCTCTCCCACTACTCTAAGAAATCCCTAAGAGAAGGGACTGTGCCTGGTTCAACATGTCCAAAGTTCAATTCATTATCTTCTGCCTCAAACCTGCTCTTGATCTGTGTCCCCAACCAGTAAACAACACTACTATCTATCTCCCACACTGGACTCTTTCCTCACTCTTAACCCACGCACAGCCAACATATAACCAAATAAGAATTAGTTCTTCCTTCCTTATCTTTCTCCAACCCCTCTCTTCCCAGTCAACATGGCTCCATCCTCTCTCACCTGGATGCCTACAGACTCTACTTCCTTATCTCTCAGCTTGTTGTGTCATCTTCTCCAAAGATCTGAAGAATCTTTCTGAAACACAAATCTGGCCATTTTGTTGCCCTGCTTAAAACCCTCTGTGGTTCCCCATTGCCTCAGGACAGAGTCCAAACTCCCCACTAAGTTACAGAAAGTCCATGAATGTCTGGCTCCTGCTGATGGCTCCAGTCTCATCAGTGAACACAGCCTTAGACCTGTATACTCTAACAGCACTCAACAATGCCCCATGGGGCCTCTGGACTTTATACAACTTGATTCCTCTGCTTGGAACTCTCCCTCCCAGGTCTCCCTTTTCTTCTATGGAAAATTCCCACTTAGGCCCCAGTGGCTTAACCTGAACCTACAAGTTTGAATCAGGTGCCATATCTGGGCTCCTACAGACGTCTGTAACTCTCCTATTCCAGCTCTGACTTCTCTTCCTGTGCCTTCTCATCTCAGCACTGGACCCTCTGCCTGGGCCTTCTCCTCCCAGCTGTGACCCTTGTGCCTGGGCCTTCTCATCCCAGCACTGTCCCTTCTGAGCTGTCATATCTTGTTACTGGTCTGTCTCCCTCTCTGGAACAGGAGCTCCATGAGGGCAGAGCCCAGGCGTGTGTTGGTCATTCTCTGTGTCCTCAGCAGCACTCAGCACAGAATGGCACAGAGAAGTTGGTTTGGTGCACACTGGCTCAATGACTCTGTTAATGGCTTAGGAGGCTGGGGGTGACATTGTGGGAAAGAGTATTTTCTGGGAGGATATTTAAATTGATTCAATGGTAGTGACTTGCTTCAAAATGCTCTCAAGACACACCTGTCCTATGGAGGCTTTTTCTACCTAGTGTGACCCTTGAAACCCAAAGGAGGTAATACCCTGAAAAATTAGGGAACCAACTAGTTTTAAGGTGAGAAATGGAGCTGGGGCAGGGCTGTGCTTGAATACAAACACAGGCACAAGCAGATCTCAGACGCACATGTGTATATAACATGGCTCGCATGCCTACATACTACACTAGAATGCATGCAAAAACATCCATATACTCATATATAGTCACCAGTTGTAATGCACAGAAACATGAATATAGAGTCATACATCATGTAGATATCCCCCAACAGGCGTGTAGAAAGCATGCCAACAGACAGACACAGACATGGGCATGCATTCAGGTACACTGGCATGGACATGCACACACCCTGTCATGCATCACACAGATGTGCATATATAGACATAAACAGGTACAGACACCCACTCATGCACAAACACAAACTCCACAAAGACATGCATCTGCATAAATGCATATATCAACATGGACATGCTGAAACACAAATGCACACAGACATGCAAAGACACCCCAACTATGCACTGACAATGACACATACAGTTATGTGTCACTTATGATGGGGATGCGTTCTGAGAAATGCATCATAGGTGATTTCATCGTTTTGTGAACATCATAGAGTACCATTACACAACCTAGATGGTATAACCTACTACACAGCTAGGCTCTATGGTACTAATCTTAGGGGACCACCATCATACAGGTGATCCACTGTTGACCGAAATGTCATCATGTGGCATGTGACTGTGTACAGATGTATACCTGAGAAGAAACGTGACAGAAGCATCTAGGAGAATCCACTGGACAAAATGATGCAATCATAAATAGAGTCAGAAGCACATGGGAGAGAGAGAGAGAGAGAGGGAGAGAGAGAAAGAGAGAGGTGGATGGACAAAGACTTGTGCAGAGCTTCATGCCCATCCGGAACAATCTGAGTCTCTAACCTTGACCCAGCCTTACTCAGGAACTGCCTAATCCACCACCCTCCACGGGGCCGCCCAGATCAATGTCTTATTCCCAGGTTCAGCAAGTCAGCTCAGCTGCGCTGAGGAAGAAATGGGGAGGGAGGTTCCCCCAAAACTTTCTCTCTCTTCCTCCTTTCCCAAAGGGAAAGCTGTGGGAACTAGACTAAAGAATGTAAAAGTGAGAAGGGGGTTTAGTGATCCTCTCATCCATCTCCTTCATCTCGTGGATTAATAACAAGAACAGCTAATATTTATTGAGCACTTACCATCCTGGACTCAACATGCATTAAGCCATTGACTCCTCACTAAAATAGCCTAAGAGGTGACCACTGTTATTGGCCCCCTAAGGCTCAGAAAGTTGAGGTTACGTGTTCAAGATCACACAACAAAGATGGATAAGGTTAAGATTCCAATCCATGTCATAATTTTGCTCTCAACTAGTGTACTATTCATCCAGAGAGGACAAGAGATTTTCCTGGGTTCACACTAGCTTACCCTAGAAGCCCATTCCAGGGCACCCCACACTGGCACAAGTCATGCTTCTGAGGGAGAAAGTGGGTGATGACAGACACTGATCTCTTATTCCATGTTCCAGGGTCATCAACAAGCTAACCTCACTTGACTTCTCTGTCCCCAAATACTTCTTCCAGTCTTCCTGTCTCACCCTCTCCCTGTCCAGCTCATGGCAGCCTGTCTGAACACTCAGTGCGCTTTCTGGTGCCAACCTCACAGAGAAACAAACTCCCCCAAATTCTAGTTCCCTCATTGTTAAGGAAAAAAGGGGATTGGAGGAGCCAATCCAGATGCAGGTTGGTGATGGGATTGGGGGGATCAATACCTGCGGAGCCCACACTAATCCTTTTTCCCTTCTCTTCCCCCTCCAAAAGCAGCAAACAACTGTCCTCCCTCAGCTTTGTTCTCTTCTCTTAGTTCCCTCCCCACAGGACTCAGCGTTCAGCAGCCTAGAATGCTTTGAGCAAAATGCCAGTCCTGGGGGTGCCAACCTCACCCTCCTGCCCTTGTCCAAGGTGAGAGGTGGCACTTGAGTCGGGTAGTCCACTGTCAGAGCCTGCCCAGCACCCAGGTGGGGCCCCTTTCAGGCCCACATAGGACCAATCTCAGCTCCTGCCTGATGCTCATGTCAGAGCCTGCTGAGACTAAGTTCAGAGCCTATACGGTGCCATCCTTATGTCCTCCTGAGGCCAGCCTCAATGACCACCTGGGCCTACCTAAAGAGCCCTTTTGGTACCAGAAGTGGCTCTATTAATGCTCTCTTGGTATCAAGTTCAGTGCCAACATGTTTTCAATCCTGGTGTCTACCAGGGGTCCAACTCAATACCAACATGATGCCGTTCCCTCTCCAGGCTGACTTGACGCCAGTGTAATCTCTGTGTCCAATGCTGAAGCCAATCTCAGCACTTACCTGTTGCTAAACTTGGTCTCCCCTTCCCCCAGGCTGGGCTATACCAGTCAATGATGAAGAAGGGAAGAGAGTTCAAATTCTAGGTCTCTCACTTCTACCTGTGTGACCTCAAACAAGGGGCTTTATGGAGTTCTGGTCTTCTGAACTGCAAAATTAGGATGATGATGAACCAGCCCCGTTGTTGTAATGATTTGATAAGATCGTGTATATGTAGACTTAATTTTCACAGTTAGTTTCACCAAAGAGCAACTGTCATTATTAGTAAGGAAGAATGACAAAGAGGGAAGGACAGCAGGGCTACTCATCTTTTCTCTACTTCCACTTTCAAAATCCCTGGACCCATCTCTGTTCCCGACACTGGACTTTACCCAAATCTCTCCTGCTATAGTTCCCTCTGTCAGCTAATAACAGCCCTGAAAAATCAGGAATTACCTCTAAAGGGAGCTTCAGACATCCTCAAATACTTACCTTCTCTTCTCAAATACTCCCTTTACATTGGTGGGAAAACTCAGTCCCAGAAAGGGGGCATAAGAGTGCAGAGCAGGAGAGACGGGAGTCACATGTGGGCCGTGTACCCAGTCTCTGTTTTCTGTCCCCTTATGCCTATATATAAAATGGGAAACATTAAGAATGACAATAATAACAGTAATGAGGTAATCAACCTAGTGAGCTTCCTGAAGGATCTGGGAAGGGGGCCAGTGGAGCTCTCCGTAAATTATAATGCTTGAGACAGTAGGTACTTTTTGGTATCATGCTGGTAGTTTTCATCACTATTTACACAAGTCCTGCCAAGTCCCTCTGCCAACTAGGATCATACTTCTCTCCTATTCTGTGGAAATTTTCACTGAAATGTGACTCTGGACTTCAACCTCTTTTCCAACCAGAGATGGGCAATTCTGTCACCTATCCTGACCTTGCTTTGCCATCTCACTGAGGATTCTGGGCAGTAAGAGGTGGCAATGTGTCCAAAACAACAGTGGGTCAGTACCTGGGGTCAGGTGCTGACTCACTGATCCAGCTGCACTCTCTGTATACTTTTCCACCCAGGAACCCCACAGCCACAGCCTGGGGTTCTTCCTCACCTCAAGATCCTCAAATCCATTCCCCGGAACCTCACCTCCTGAGACCTTTAAACCTACATCCCTCCTCAACAAAAGACCTCCAAATCAAGAACCACACATCCTACCTCATTCCAAAATCCTAAATCCAGATCTTTAGATTCTTCCCTCTTGAGACCCCAAAATCCACAACTTTTGGTTGCCTTCTCACACTGAGACTCCAAATCTCAAGCTCAGGACCCTCTTCACCATGCAAATACTCTAAGCATTCAGTTGTGGCATTTATCTACCGCTTCCCATACTGAAGTCCACAGCACTGGGGTGGCCCCTCTTGAGGGGCCACAAATTCAGTTTTGGGCCCAATCCCTGTTCATCTGCCCTGGGGTCCCCCTCCTCCTTCCCTGCTGGCTGTGCCCAAGCTAGGCAGGGAGTATGGTTGGAGGTGTAGTTTGGAGGTGAAATGAGACAATTACACCATCAGGACCAAAATCCACCATCTCTCCCAGGTAGTATAAAGGCAAACCTTCCCAGCCATCGCCATCTGGCTGTCACTTTCAGGGCCACCATGCTGGCCTCAGGGCTGCTTCTGGTGGCTTTGCTGGCCTGCCTGGTTTTAATGGTTTTCATGTCAGTCTGGTGGCAGAGGGAGCTCTGGGGAAAGCTGCCTCCTGGACCCACCCCATGCCCTTCATCGGGAACTACCTGCAGCTGGACACAGAGCAGATATGCGACTCCCTCATGAAGGTGCCATCAGAGGGAGATGGGTGGAATGGTGTGGGGGTGTGTGCCTAACCAGTTTGGCTAGGATTTTGAGGCAGAGGATTGACAAAGTTGGACCAGAGTTTCAGGAAAGGGGAATTTTGAAGGTTCAGCATCAGGATCCTAGGCAGGAAACACCAGATCTTGGGATCTCCAGCCTCTTGCCTGTGAGAACCTATGGGGAAATGCATCTTAGTGCTTGAGGCCTGGGTACAGGGCCAGTTCAGAGTTGGGGCTGCTCCCTCTAACCACTCCCACCTCCATCAGATCAGCAAGCGCTATGGGCCAGTGTGCATGGTTCACCTGGGGCCCCGGAGGGTCGTGGTGCTGCGTGGATACGAAGCTGTAAAGGAGGCTCTGATAGACCAGGCAGAGGAATTCAGTGGACGAGGAGAGCTGGCCGTTGCTGACCGGATCTTCAAAGGCTATGGTGAGAGGGACTGGTGGGGGAATGTGGGCAGGCTGACTTTGTGACCTCAGTGGGGTCTCCAGTCTTCTTCTTGCTCCCCCATCCCCTCAGGCTGTGACAGAGCCTTCTTCTGTCTTCTCTGGCCCCATCTCTGTTCATTGGTGCCTCTTCTCTTGTCTCTAAATTATCTTAGAGTTTATGCCTCTCTGCTTCTCCCTGCCTGTCTCTGCCCCATCTCTCTGTTCCTTCTCACTAGATGTCTCTTCTTTCTCTGTAACTGTTAGAACCTCTTGATTTCTGCTTTGGAACCCTTGTCTTCTGTCACCGTGTGTCTTTTGTCTTTTTCTTCTTCTCAGCTTCTGTGCTTCCTTGTGTTTCTCTCTCCCTCTCCCACTCTTTCTCCTTCCTTAATCTTAGAATCTCACATTATTTCTGCTTCAAAGTCCCCATGCTTCTGTCTCCTGGTGAGTCTCTCCTCTCTCCAGACCACCTGTGTTTCTCTCTCCATATTTTCCTTTCTTCTCTAGGCTCAGTTTTAGAATGTTTCACAATTTTATATATACCTCTCAAAACTCCACATATCTCACTTGCCTCCCTCCCCTCCCCTCTTCTCATGAGTGTCTGTATATCTCCGTTTCTCTGTGCATCTGTCTTGCTTCTCTCCTTCTGATTCTTTTCTTCCAAGTCAGTCTCTCTTTCTGTATTTCTCTGACTCTGAGTCTCTATATCTCCCTCTTTCTGCTGTTTCTCTCTCTGCTGGCTTTCTCTCAGAGTCTCTCCATCTTTCACCTGCTCCCTCTCTCTCTGCTCAGCTCTCCCTACTTCTCAGGATCCCCTGGGGCTGGTCTGTGTTGTGCCCCTGCCCCTCTCTGCCCTTTCTCCACTCCTATGCTCCCTCCCCAGGCGTGGCATTCAGCAACGGGGAGCGGGCCAAGCAGCTCAGGCGCTTCTCCATCACCACACTGAGGGACTTCGGAGTGGGTAAGCGTGGCATTGAGGAGCGCATCCAGGAGGAGGCGGGCTTCCTCATTGAGGCCTTCCAGAGCATGCGTGGTGAGTGGGGGACCCTGGAGTATTCGGGAAGGAGGAGAAAAACACCTGATGGGGACACATGCATTCTTGCCTGGGAAGGGGACTAGGTTGGGGGAAGGTGTCAGGCTTTCAGCTCTGGGGTCTGGTGCTGGAAAGTTTGGCTCTTCACGTCAGTGGCTCCCTCAAATTTTCAGACTGGCAACTGACTGCTGAGTTGACTCTTCCCCAAATCCATCTCTCCCCGATCCCATCCCACTCCCCAGGCAACTTCATTGATCCCACCTTCTTCCTGAGCCAAGCTGTCTCCAATGTCATCAGCTCTATTGTCTTTGGGAACCGCTTTGACTATGAGGACAAAGAGTTCCTGTCACTGCTGCGTATGATGCACGGAAGCTTCCAGTTCACAGCTACATCTACGGGGCAGGTAACCCATCCCAGTATGGCTCTACCAGGTCCCTACTACAACATGCCAAGTCCTCTTCCACGTGGAGACAGGTGTCCCAAACTCCCAATCTCCTCCAGACAAGGTCCCTCAAGTCCAGCCCCGACTCTTGGACAACTGGACAGTTGCATCAGATTCAGGACAGGCTCCCAATACCCAATCTCCACTGACACCTGGATATCTCAACAGATGCCCTGATCCCCCCCCCCCCCCCCACACACACACAAAAGCAAACCAGAGCCTGCAGGCAAGATTCATGCTTTCAACCAAGTTCTCTCGCTTGGGCAGGTGTTTCCATCCCAACTTACCTTAATACCTCACAGGTGCCCCTTGTTAAGATATTCCTTCTTTCCATCTGAATTTCTTAACATCTGGAATAGTAACCACCTCAGCCCACCCCCTAAATACCTGAACACCTGGTGCTGCAAAATGAAGCCCACCAAAATCATTTGATATCTACACACATATCCAAACTAGTCCACTGGAATATCTAGACAAAAGCCTGCTGTCTAGCCCACTAAAATATCTGAACATCTAGACAGGTACCCCAACGAAGACCCCTAAACACTTAAACACCTGGATAGATTGTTCCACAAACACCCAAATAAATGTCCCTCAACCCAGCCCTGTTAAACACCCATAGAAAGGACCCTTATCGGGCAATTTGAATATCTGAACACCTGAAGAAGTATCTCCTCCACTTTAACACCTGCACTTCAGCACAACTTTACTACCTGAACACCTGTACAGAAGCCTCCAATCTAGATCCCCAAAATATCTGCACAGTTGTCTCCTACTGAGCCCACCTGAATGTCTAAACACCTAGACAACTGACCGCCCACACCAGTGCCACCTGAATAGGTAAACACTTGGACAGGTGTCTCCCAACCCAACCTAACCTGAATATTTGAAAATCTAGATCTGTGCTCCCATCCAGACCCATCTGAATATCTGAACCCTGGATATGTGTCTCAATCCATCTCACCTAAATTCTTAGACAGGAATGCTCACACTTACCTCATGTGAAAACTTAGATATCTATTCCCATCCAGCCCCATCTAAATACCTCAACACCTGGGCAGGTGCCTTTAACCCAGTGCCTTCCTGGCCCTGAGACAGGTCCCACTGCCATCGAGTCCTGCCCACTAACAACTGTCCTTCCCTTTTCTTCCTCTGTCCCCCACTCTTAGCTCTATGAGATGTTCTACTCAGTGATGAAACACCTGCCAGGGCCACAGCAACAGGCCTTTAAGGAGCTGCAGGGCCTGGAGGACTTCATAGCCAAGAAGGTGGAGCAGAACCAACGCACCCTGGATCCCAACTCCCCGCGCAACTTCATCGACTCCTTCCTCATCCGCATGCAGCAGGTACACCCCAGCAGCCAGGTGGGCAGGTCCAAAGCCAGGCAGAGGGAAATCAGGCTGGGGATGGAGGAGAACAGAGGCCCATTCGAATGAGTCCCCTATCACAATAAACCTCACAATCCAAGTTATAATTAGCCGCCACTGTTCCATCTACTGAGCCCTTACCCAGGGCCAGTCGTGTGCATGCAAATCATAACAGCAAGCACTTCCATAACACTACCATGTGCCAGGCACTATGTTAAGTGCTTCACGGTATTCGCCTACTTAAAACTCAGAACAGCTCTTGAAGGAGGTTCTATTATGACCGCAGTTTTACAACTGAGGGAAGTGAGGCCTAGGGAGTATAAGTGGACTGCCTGATGTCACACAGCAAGGAAGCAGTGGAACTAGGTTAAATCCTGGTGTCCTTCACGTTTGGCCTGGTGCTTTTAGCCACCATGTTCTCTTACCTTTCGTACCCTGGTTATCAGATGCACCTGTGCGGACAGGTGACTTTCTTTACCATGAGACAGTGGAGGGGGGGGTGTCCCCTCCCCCATCTGGAGGTCAATCTCGCTTTTGTGAAGAAAGGAGAGGAGACTTTATGGAGTCTCGAAGTTCAAGGTGAAAGGAGCAAGGGAGGGATTTCTCCATAGTAAGGTTCAAGAATTTTAGTGAAGGAATAGGATGCTGTTGCTTAAAATTCTGTGTCTGTGTCTCAGAAAATTGGTCTCTCTTTAACCTTCTCTGAATCATTCTATCATGCCATCTCTGTGCCTCTTTTTCACTCAGTGTCTCTCACTATCCCTCTCTTTCTAAATATTCCTACCAAAAAAGGTGACCACTAAGCTGATAATTAAAAGACAGATAGTCAGCCAGCAGAGAATGTGAGAAGAGCAAATCAGGCAGAGCCACCAGCCAGGGAAAAGGCTTGCAGACCAGAGAAAGCCTGGCAGAACTAGGATCCCTCTTCCCACCTTTGTTCTGGATTTAGGAGAAGCAGGCCCTAAAGAAAAACCTCAGAAGGGCCCTGAGACCATGGAGGAGTGAGCTTGTCCTGAAGCCTCCTCTCGCTGCGGGAGCAGAAGAACCCCAACACGGAGTTCTGCTTGAAGAACCTGGTGCTGACCACGTTGAACCTCTTCATTGGTGGCACAGAGACGGTCAGCATAACCCTGCGTTATGGCTTCCTGCTGCTGATGAAGCACCCAGATATAGAGGGTACGGCTGGAGGGTGCATGAAAGTGGGGGTCACAGATCCTCAAAAATCCTGTAAGCCCACGGCAATGTTCCCAACTCTCTCAGATCCCCGGATCCTCAGACACGCCCTGCTATCCCGAGACTGGGTGATATTTAGCTGATGGGCACCAGTCAAGTTTCACCAGCTGTTAAAATATTTGAAATATCAGAATTGATTGGATGGCTCCTATGCTAAGCCTACCGAGTGCCACTCCCTGCCCTGATTGCAGACCATCCCCAAAGACTCCTCCCTTGGACTTTTCCTATGATTCTGGTACGATCAGGTGAACAGAGACCTGGGCTAACAATGCGTATGGCAGATGTCTGTTTTGAACACGTAAATGTCACAAATGGACGTATAGTTGTTCACACTTGGACTATCATCCCGGCCCTCAGACCCCTAGATACCTAAACATAGTCCCTTCCTCCCCCCAGCCAAGGTTCATGAGGAGATTGATCGAGTGATTGGCAAGAACCGTCAGCCCAAGTTTGAGGACCGGGCCAAGATGCCATACACAGAGGCAGTGATCCACGAAATCCAAAGATTTGGAGATGTGATCCCCATGAGCCTGGCCCGTAGAGTTACCAAGGATATCAAGTTTCGGGGCTTCCTCATCCCCAAGGTGCTGCTCTGCCCTGCCTAGAGGGACCTCCAATCTGCTCCCTGTGACCCCATCCCCCTTAGAAGCTCCTCAGCCCCTGTCCGACTCCCTCAGTCAAAGACTCCCAACCACCACATCCCTTCAACCTTCCCACTCAGAGACTCCTGAATTCCATCTCTCCGCCGACCTCTTGCCTCAGGGAATATGAACCCCATGTTCCCCAAATGTCCTCTCTCAGAGAACATGAACCCCCATGTCACTCCAGCCTCCTGCCTTGAGAGACATGAACTGCTTGTCCTCCAGACCTCAAGCCTCAAGAGTCATGGAATTCGTGTTCTTCAAACTTCCCTTCTCAGGGAAGAAACTTCCCGTCCCCTGAACTTCCTATCTCAGAGACTATGACCACCCATTACCCCAAACCTTTGGCCTCGGAAACACAGACCCCATGAAGCACAAACTTCCTACCTCAGGGACGTGAATCTCAAGTCCCTCAAAGGACCCGAACTCCCATGTCTCCCATTTCTCTTTATCTGGGCTGCTCAAATTCCCCCTCCAACCCCCATGGGCTTTCTGCACACCCATCTCCTACTCTGCCTTATCAAATCCTCTGGCCTCCTCCCCACCAGGGCACTGAAGTGTTCCTTATGCTGGGCTCCGTCCTGAGAGACCCCAAGTTCTTCTCCAATCCCCACGATTTCAACCCCCAGCACTTCCTGGATGAGAAGGGGCAGTTTAAGAAGAGTGATGCTTTTGTGCCTTTCTCCATTGGTAAGAGACCACTATCTGCTGCCAAGCCACCACTCACACCCAACGGGGACTCCTTCTTTTTCTGAGGTGTAGCCTGGTATCCTTCTCCACCTTGGAAGTCCCTCTTAGAATCTACCTTGGAGGCAACCAGTTGCAACTACCCTAACTACCAAGTACCTGGGTCCAGGAAAAAGCAAAGGGATGCTTATACCCCTTTCAGAGCTGGGGAAAACCAAGGCCTAGTGTGAGTTAGAGATTTGTCCCAGGTCACTTAAATTCTTCAGATGGCTGGGAAGGAGATGACAGCATAGCAGCCATATTTGAGAGCATATTCAAGGAGAAGGGGCATCTAAAGTTCTCATTGTTACAGCTTGGTATAGCTCACCCCCATCCCAGGTACACTGGAGAATGAGGCTCAGAGAGGGTTAGAGACTTCTCAGAAATGTCTCAGGCCACGATATTCCAGCCCCTCCTCCCGGAGAGAATGCAGCTGGCGTCTGGTAGTGGGTCGAGTCAGTGGTGAGAGTTGGCCTCACCTCCACACCTCCCATCTCGTCTCTTCAGGAAAGCGGCACTGCTTTGGAGAAGGCCTGGCTAGAATGGAGCTCTTTCTCTTCCTCACCACCATCATGCAGAATTTCTGCTTCAAGCACTCTCAGTCGCCCCAGGATATCGACGTGTCCCCGAAACACGTGGGCTTTGTCAGCATCCCAAGAAACTACACCATGAGCCTCCAGCCCCGCTAAGCCAGGGCTGTGCCAGGACAGGGCTAGTGGGAGCAGGAATTCGGGGAGAGGGAGCCTGGGTTTGGCTAGCTGGAAGGTGGGGCCAGCGGGAGGGGCGGGGCTAAGGAGGGGGTTGGGCTGGGGGGAGTTTCGAGGGGCAAGGTGGATAGGAGTGGAAGAAGAAAGAGAACGGGCTGTGTCTGTTCACCTTGCTAGAGCTAGCTCCTTCAGAGCTGGGGTGAGAGGAAGGGATACCTTACCCTAGATTGTGAAGAAGAAGAGCAGCTATTATTTACTGAGCAAGTGCTCCGTGTCAGCTCTCTGCTGAAAGCATTACACGCTCACCTCACTTAATGCTCACAAACCTGTAAGACAGGGATCAGTGTTCATGCCATTTTACAGTTGACAGAGCTGAGGCTCAGACAGATGAAGTCTCTGTCCTGGGTCCTACAGAACACAGTAAGTGCCCAGCAAGTACTTGACCACAGATCTGTGCAGGGATCGCTCTACTTGGCCCACAGTCTATTGGCTAGATTCTCAAAAGACACCCCTTCCTCACACGAAAAACAGCAGTTTAGTTTATTACTGAACAGCCTGAACAGCTCTGTCCAGGGGCTTTTTTCCAGAACCCTGACAGGCAGCTGACCTGGCTTCACTACACACTTGCCCACACTCTTGCTCATTCGTGCACACTTTGGATGCCAGGGAATACTTCATGCCTCCCACCAGATAAGGCCACTGTGTCAATCAGAGTCAGACCTGGGGACAGTAGTCAGACCTCTTTGTGAAGTGGTTGAGGGAGAGAAACACTTTCAGAGAATTCTAGGAGAACTTTAGTCATAGCACAGCCATGTGCATGTGTGTGTGTGTAAGCAGGCATGTGTGCATACTGGGATATGATTGTATGTTGGCCTGAGAGTATGGATGAACTCATATTTCCTATGAGATTTTGAAGGCAGGGCTCTGTCTGATGGATCTGGGGTCTTATCTCCAGATCTGGGACTTAAGTGTCTCAGAGTCACCTGCCTCCTCTTGAATACGTTAGTGTATGTTCCCTTAGAAGCGGCATCGGCCTTAGGTCCGTGTGTTAGATCTAGAGTCAGATGTAGCCATACATCTAAATGCTACACAGACCCCACCCTCACAAAACTTGCTGGACTTGAAGGACC
>NW_025796711.1:0-15869 GCF_021613505.1 Equus quagga | reverse complement strand
GGTCCTTCAAGTCCAGCAAGTTTTGTGAGGGTGGGGTCTGTGTAGCATTTAGATGTATGGCTACATCTGACTCTAGATCTAACACACGGACCTAAGGCCGATGCCGCTTCTAAGGGAACATACACTAACGTATTCAAGAGGAGGCAGGTGACTCTGAGACACTTAAGTCCCAGATCTGGAGATAAGACCCCAGATCCATCAGACAGAGCCCTGCCTTCAAAATCTCATAGGAAATATGAGTTCATCCATACTCTCAGGCCAACATACAATCATATCCCAGTATGCACACATGCCTGCTTACACACACACACATGCACATGGCTGTGCTATGACTAAAGTTCTCCTAGAATTCTCTGAAAGTGTTTCTCTCCCTCAACCACTTCACAAAGAGGTCTGACTACTGTCCCCAGGTCTGACTCTGATTGACACAGTGGCCTTATCTGGTGGGAGGCATGAAGTATTCCCTGGCATCCAAAGTGTGCACGAATGAGCAAGAGTGTGGGCAAGTGTGTAGTGAAGCCAGGTCAGCTGCCTGTCAGGGTTCTGGAAAAAAGCCCCTGGACAGAGCTGTTCAGGCTGTTCAGTAATAAACTAAACTGCTGTTTTTCGTGTGAGGAAGGGGTGTCTTTTGAGAATCTAGCCAATAGACTGTGGGCCAAGTAGAGCGATCCCTGCACAGATCTGTGGTCAAGTACTTGCTGGGCACTTACTGTGTTCTGTAGGACCCAGGACAGAGACTTCATCTGTCTGAGCCTCAGCTCTGTCAACTGTAAAATGGCATGAACACTGATCCCTGTCTTACAGGTTTGTGAGCATTAAGTGAGGTGAGCGTGTAATGCTTTCAGCAGAGAGCTGACACGGAGCACTTGCTCAGTAAATAATAGCTGCTCTTCTTCTTCACAATCTAGGGTAAGGTATCCCTTCCTCTCACCCCAGCTCTGAAGGAGCTAGCTCTAGCAAGGTGAACAGACACAGCCCGTTCTCTTTCTTCTTCCACTCCTATCCACCTTGCCCCTCGAAACTCCCCCCAGCCCAACCCCCTCCTTAGCCCCGCCCCTCCCGCTGGCCCCACCTTCCAGCTAGCCAAACCCAGGCTCCCTCTCCCCGAATTCCTGCTCCCACTAGCCCTGTCCTGGCACAGCCCTGGCTTAGCGGGGCTGGAGGCTCATGGTGTAGTTTCTTGGGATGCTGACAAAGCCCACGTGTTTCGGGGACACGTCGATATCCTGGGGCGACTGAGAGTGCTTGAAGCAGAAATTCTGCATGATGGTGGTGAGGAAGAGAAAGAGCTCCATTCTAGCCAGGCCTTCTCCAAAGCAGTGCCGCTTTCCTGAAGAGACGAGATGGGAGGTGTGGAGGTGAGGCCAACTCTCACCACTGACTCGACCCACTACCAGACGCCAGCTGCATTCTCTCCGGGAGGAGGGGCTGGAATATCGTGGCCTGAGACATTTCTGAGAAGTCTCTAACCCTCTCTGAGCCTCATTCTCCAGTGTACCTGGGATGGGGGTGAGCTATACCAAGCTGTAACAATGAGAACTTTAGATGCCCCTTCTCCTTGAATATGCTCTCAAATATGGCTGCTATGCTGTCATCTCCTTCCCAGCCATCTGAAGAATTTAAGTGACCTGGGACAAATCTCTAACTCACACTAGGCCTTGGTTTTCCCCAGCTCTGAAAGGGGTATAAGCATCCCTTTGCTTTTTCCTGGACCCAGGTACTTGGTAGTTAGGGTAGTTGCAACTGGTTGCCTCCAAGGTAGATTCTAAGAGGGACTTCCAAGGTGGAGAAGGATACCAGGCTACACCTCAGAAAAAGAAGGAGTCCCCGTTGGGTGTGAGTGGTGGCTTGGCAGCAGATAGTGGTCTCTTACCAATGGAGAAAGGCACAAAAGCATCACTCTTCTTAAACTGCCCCTTCTCATCCAGGAAGTGCTGGGGGTTGAAATCGTGGGGATTGGAGAAGAACTTGGGGTCTCTCAGGACGGAGCCCAGCATAAGGAACACTTCAGTGCCCTGGTGGGGAGGAGGCCAGAGGATTTGATAAGGCAGAGTAGGAGATGGGTGTGCAGAAAGCCCATGGGGGTTGGAGGGGGAATTTGAGCAGCCCAGATAAAGAGAAATGGGAGACATGGGAGTTCGGGTCCTTTGAGGGACTTGAGATTCACGTCCCTGAGGTAGGAAGTTTGTGCTTCATGGGGTCTGTGTTTCCGAGGCCAAAGGTTTGGGGTAATGGGTGGTCATAGTCTCTGAGATAGGAAGTTCAGGGGACGGGAAGTTTCTTCCCTGAGAAGGGAAGTTTGAAGAACACGAATTCCATGACTCTTGAGGCTTGAGGTCTGGAGGACAAGCAGTTCATGTCTCTCAAGGCAGGAGGCTGGAGTGACATGGGGGTTCATGTTCTCTGAGAGAGGACATTTGGGGAACATGGGGTTCATATTCCCTGAGGCAAGAGGTCGGCGGAGAGATGGAATTCAGGAGTCTCTGAGTGGGAAGGTTGAAGGGATGTGGTGGTTGGGAGTCTTTGACTGAGGGAGTCGGACAGGGGCTGAGGAGCTTCTAAGGGGGATGGGGTCACAGGGAGCAGATTGGAGGTCCCTCTAGGCAGGGCAGAGCAGCACCTTGGGGATGAGGAAGCCCCGAAACTTGATATCCTTGGTAACTCTACGGGCCAGGCTCATGGGGATCACATCTCCAAATCTTTGGATTTCGTGGATCACTGCCTCTGTGTATGGCATCTTGGCCCGGTCCTCAAACTTGGGCTGACGGTTCTTGCCAATCACTCGATCAATCTCCTCATGAACCTTGGCTGGGGGGAGGAAGGGACTATGTTTAGGTATCTAGGGGTCTGAGGGCCGGGATGATAGTCCAAGTGTGAACAACTATACGTCCATTTGTGACATTTACGTGTTCAAAACAGACATCTGCCATACGCATTGTTAGCCCAGGTCTCTGTTCACCTGATCGTACCAGAATCATAGGAAAAGTCCAAGGGAGGAGTCTTTGGGGATGGTCTGCAATCAGGGCAGGGAGTGGCACTCGGTAGGCTTAGCATAGGAGCCATCCAATCAATTCTGATATTTCAAATATTTTAACAGCTGGTGAAACTTGACTGGTGCCCATCAGCTAAATATCACCCAGTCTCGGGATAGCAGGGCGTGTCTGAGGATCCGGGGATCTGAGAGAGTTGGGAACATTGCCGTGGGCTTACAGGATTTTTGAGGATCTGTGACCCCCACTTTCATGCACCCTCCAGCCGTACCCTCTATATCTGGGTGCTTCATCAGCAGCAGGAAGCCATAACGCAGGGTTATGCTGACCGTCTCTGTGCCACCAATGAAGAGGTTCAACGTGGTCAGCACCAGGTTCTTCAAGCAGAACTCCGTGTTGGGGTTCTTCTGCTCCCGCAGCGAGAGGAGGCTTCAGGACAAGCTCACTCCTCCATGGTCTCAGGGCCCTTCTGAGGTTTTTCTTTAGGGCCTGCTTCTCCTAAATCCAGAACAAAGGTGGGAAGAGGGATCCTAGTTCTGCCAGGCTTTCTCTGGTCTGCAAGCCTTTTCCCTGGCTGGTGGCTCTGCCTGATTTGCTCTTCTCACATTCTCTGCTGGCTGACTATCTGTCTTTTAATTATCAGCTTAGTGGTCACCTTTTTTGGTAGGAATATTTAGAAAGAGAGGGATAGTGAGAGACACTGAGTGAAAAAGAGGCACAGAGATGGCATGATAGAATGATTCAGAGAAGGTTAAAGAGAGACCAATTTTCTGAGACACAGACACAGAATTTTAAGCAACAGCATCCTATTCCTTCACTAAAATTCTTGAACCTTACTATGGAGAAATCCCTCCCTTGCTCCTTTCACCTTGAACTTCGAGACTCCATAAAGTCTCCTCTCCTTTCTTCACAAAAGCGAGATTGACCTCCAGATGGGGGAGGGGACACCCCCCCCTCCACTGTCTCATGGTAAAGAAAGTCACCTGTCCGCACAGGTGCATCTGATAACCAGGGTACGAAAGGTAAGAGAACATGGTGGCTAAAAGCACCAGGCCAAACGTGAAGGACACCAGGATTTAACCTAGTTCCACTGCTTCCTTGCTGTGTGACATCAGGCAGTCCACTTATACTCCCTAGGCCTCACTTCCCTCAGTTGTAAAACTGCGGTCATAATAGAACCTCCTTCAAGAGCTGTTCTGAGTTTTAAGTAGGCGAATACCGTGAAGCACTTAACATAGTGCCTGGCACATGGTAGTGTTATGGAAGTGCTTGCTGTTATGATTTGCATGCACACGACTGGCCCTGGGTAAGGGCTCAGTAGATGGAACAGTGGCGGCTAATTATAACTTGGATTGTGAGGTTTATTGTGATAGGGGACTCATTCGAATGGGCCTCTGTTCTCCTCCATCCCCAGCCTGATTTCCCTCTGCCTGGCTTTGGACCTGCCCACCTGGCTGCTGGGGTGTACCTGCTGCATGCGGATGAGGAAGGAGTCGATGAAGTTGCGCGGGGAGTTGGGATCCAGGGTGCGTTGGTTCTGCTCCACCTTCTTGGCTATGAAGTCCTCCAGGCCCTGCAGCTCCTTAAAGGCCTGTTGCTGTGGCCCTGGCAGGTGTTTCATCACTGAGTAGAACATCTCATAGAGCTAAGAGTGGGGGACAGAGGAAGAAAAGGGAAGGACAGTTGTTAGTGGGCAGGACTCGATGGCAGTGGGACCTGTCTCAGGGCCAGGAAGGCACTGGGTTAAAGGCACCTGCCCAGGTGTTGAGGTATTTAGATGGGGCTGGATGGGAATAGATATCTAAGTTTTCACATGAGGTAAGTGTGAGCATTCCTGTCTAAGAATTTAGGTGAGATGGATTGAGACACATATCCAGGGTTCAGATATTCAGATGGGTCTGGATGGGAGCACAGATCTAGATTTTCAAATATTCAGGTTAGGTTGGGTTGGGAGACACCTGTCCAAGTGTTTACCTATTCAGGTGGCACTGGTGTGGGCGGTCAGTTGTCTAGGTGTTTAGACATTCAGGTGGGCTCAGTAGGAGACAACTGTGCAGATATTTTGGGGATCTAGATTGGAGGCTTCTGTACAGGTGTTCAGGTAGTAAAGTTGTGCTGAAGTGCAGGTGTTAAAGTGGAGGAGATACTTCTTCAGGTGTTCAGATATTCAAATTGCCCGATAAGGGTCCTTTCTATGGGTGTTTAACAGGGCTGGGTTGAGGGACATTTATTTGGGTGTTTGTGGAACAATCTATCCAGGTGTTTAAGTGTTTAGGGGTCTTCGTTGGGGTACCTGTCTAGATGTTCAGATATTTTAGTGGGCTAGACAGCAGGCTTTTGTCTAGATATTCCAGTGGACTAGTTTGGATATGTGTGTAGATATCAAATGATTTTGGTGGGCTTCATTTTGCAGCACCAGGTGTTCAGGTATTTAGGGGGTGGGCTGAGGTGGTTACTATTCCAGATGTTAAGAAATTCAGATGGAAAGAAGGAATATCTTAACAAGGGGCACCTGTGAGGTATTAAGGTAAGTTGGGATGGAAACACCTGCCCAAGCGAGAGAACTTGGTTGAAAGCATGAATCTTGCCTGCAGGCTCTGGTTTGCTTTTGTGTGTGTGTGGGGGGGGGGGGGGGGATCAGGGCATCTGTTGAGATATCCAGGTGTCAGTGGAGATTGGGTATTGGGAGCCTGTCCTGAATCTGATGCAACTGTCCAGTTGTCCAAGAGTCGGGGCTGGACTTGAGGGACCTTGTCTGGAGGAGATTGGGAGTTTGGGACACCTGTCTCCACGTGGAAGAGGACTTGGCATGTTGTAGTAGGGACCTGGTAGAGCCATACTGGGATGGGTTACCTGCCCCGTAGATGTAGCTGTGAACTGGAAGCTTCCGTGCATCATACGCAGCAGTGACAGGAACTCTTTGTCCTCATAGTCAAAGCGGTTCCCAAAGACAATAGAGCTGATGACATTGGAGACAGCTTGGCTCAGGAAGAAGGTGGGATCAATGAAGTTGCCTGGGGAGTGGGATGGGATCGGGGAGAGATGGATTTGGGGAAGAGTCAACTCAGCAGTCAGTTGCCAGTCTGAAAATTTGAGGGAGCCACTGACGTGAAGAGCCAAACTTTCCAGCACCAGACCCCAGAGCTGAAAGCCTGACACCTTCCCCCAACCTAGTCCCCTTCCCAGGCAAGAATGCATGTGTCCCCATCAGGTGTTTTTCTCCTCCTTCCCGAATACTCCAGGGTCCCCCACTCACCACGCATGCTCTGGAAGGCCTCAATGAGGAAGCCCGCCTCCTCCTGGATGCGCTCCTCAATGCCACGCTTACCCACTCCGAAGTCCCTCAGTGTGGTGATGGAGAAGCGCCTGAGCTGCTTGGCCCGCTCCCCGTTGCTGAATGCCACGCCTGGGGAGGGAGCATAGGAGTGGAGAAAGGGCAGAGAGGGGCAGGGGCACAACACAGACCAGCCCCAGGGGATCCTGAGAAGTAGGGAGAGCTGAGCAGAGAGAGAGGGAGCAGGTGAAAGATGGAGAGACTCTGAGAGAAAGCCAGCAGAGAGAGAAACAGCAGAAAGAGGGAGATATAGAGACTCAGAGTCAGAGAAATACAGAAAGAGAGACTGACTTGGAAGAAAAGAATCAGAAGGAGAGAAGCAAGACAGATGCACAGAGAAACGGAGATATACAGACACTCATGAGAAGAGGGGAGGGGAGGGAGGCAAGTGAGATATGTGGAGTTTTGAGAGGTATATATAAAATTGTGAAACATTCTAAAACTGAGCCTAGAGAAGAAAGGAAAATATGGAGAGAGAAACACAGGTGGTCTGGAGAGAGGAGAGACTCACCAGGAGACAGAAGCATGGGGACTTTGAAGCAGAAATAATGTGAGATTCTAAGATTAAGGAAGGAGAAAGAGTGGGAGAGGGAGAGAGAAACACAAGGAAGCACAGAAGCTGAGAAGAAGAAAAAGACAAAAGACACACGGTGACAGAAGACAAGGGTTCCAAAGCAGAAATCAAGAGGTTCTAACAGTTACAGAGAAAGAAGAGACATCTAGTGAGAAGGAACAGAGAGATGGGGCAGAGACAGGCAGGGAGAAGCAGAGAGGCATAAACTCTAAGATAATTTAGAGACAAGAGAAGAGGCACCAATGAACAGAGATGGGGCCAGAGAAGACAGAAGAAGGCTCTGTCACAGCCTGAGGGGATGGGGGAGCAAGAAGAAGACTGGAGACCCCACTGAGGTCACAAAGTCAGCCTGCCCACATTCCCCCACCAGTCCCTCTCACCATAGCCTTTGAAGATCCGGTCAGCAACGGCCAGCTCTCCTCGTCCACTGAATTCCTCTGCCTGGTCTATCAGAGCCTCCTTTACAGCTTCGTATCCACGCAGCACCACGACCCTCCGGGGCCCCAGGTGAACCATGCACACTGGCCCATAGCGCTTGCTGATCTGATGGAGGTGGGAGTGGTTAGAGGGAGCAGCCCCAACTCTGAACTGGCCCTGTACCCAGGCCTCAAGCACTAAGATGCATTTCCCCATAGGTTCTCACAGGCAAGAGGCTGGAGATCCCAAGATCTGGTGTTTCCTGCCTAGGATCCTGATGCTGAACCTTCAAAATTCCCCTTTCCTGAAACTCTGGTCCAACTTTGTCAATCCTCTGCCTCAAAATCCTAGCCAAACTGGTTAGGCACACACCCCCACACCATTCCACCCATCTCCCTCTGATGGCACCTTCATGAGGGAGTCGCATATCTGCTCTGTGTCCAGCTGCAGGTAGTTCCCGATGAAGGGCATGGGGTGGGTCCAGGAGGCAGCTTTCCCCAGAGCTCCCTCTGCCACCAGACTGACATGAAAACCATTAAAACCAGGCAGGCCAGCAAAGCCACCAGAAGCAGCCCTGAGGCCAGCATGGTGGCCCTGAAAGTGACAGCCAGATGGCGATGGCTGGGAAGGTTTGCCTTTATACTACCTGGGAGAGATGGTGGATTTTGGTCCTGATGGTGTAATTGTCTCATTTCACCTCCAAACTACACCTCCAACCATACTCCCTGCCTAGCTTGGGCACAGCCAGCAGGGAAGGAGGAGGGGGACCCCAGGGCAGATGAACAGGGATTGGGCCCAAAACTGAATTTGTGGCCCCTCAAGAGGGGCCACCCCAGTGCTGTGGACTTCAGTATGGGAAGCGGTAGATAAATGCCACAACTGAATGCTTAGAGTATTTGCATGGTGAAGAGGGTCCTGAGCTTGAGATTTGGAGTCTCAGTGTGAGAAGGCAACCAAAAGTTGTGGATTTTGGGGTCTCAAGAGGGAAGAATCTAAAGATCTGGATTTAGGATTTTGGAATGAGGTAGGATGTGTGGTTCTTGATTTGGAGGTCTTTTGTTGAGGAGGGATGTAGGTTTAAAGGTCTCAGGAGGTGAGGTTCCGGGGAATGGATTTGAGGATCTTGAGGTGAGGAAGAACCCCAGGCTGTGGCTGTGGGGTTCCTGGGTGGAAAAGTATACAGAGAGTGCAGCTGGATCAGTGAGTCAGCACCTGACCCCAGGTACTGACCCACTGTTGTTTTGGACACATTGCCACCTCTTACTGCCCAGAATCCTCAGTGAGATGGCAAAGCAAGGTCAGGATAGGTGACAGAATTGCCCATCTCTGGTTGGAAAAGAGGTTGAAGTCCAGAGTCACATTTCAGTGAAAATTTCCACAGAATAGGAGAGAAGTATGATCCTAGTTGGCAGAGGGACTTGGCAGGACTTGTGTAAATAGTGATGAAAACTACCAGCATGATACCAAAAAGTACCTACTGTCTCAAGCATTATAATTTACGGAGAGCTCCACTGGCCCCCTTCCCAGATCCTTCAGGAAGCTCACTAGGTTGATTACCTCATTACTGTTATTATTGTCATTCTTAATGTTTCCCATTTTATATATAGGCATAAGGGGACAGAAAACAGAGACTGGGTACACGGCCCACATGTGACTCCCGTCTCTCCTGCTCTGCACTCTTATGCCCCCTTTCTGGGACTGAGTTTTCCCACCAATGTAAAGGGAGTATTTGAGAAGAGAAGGTAAGTATTTGAGGATGTCTGAAGCTCCCTTTAGAGGTAATTCCTGATTTTTCAGGGCTGTTATTAGCTGACAGAGGGAACTATAGCAGGAGAGATTTGGGTAAAGTCCAGTGTCGGGAACAGAGATGGGTCCAGGGATTTTGAAAGTGGAAGTAGAGAAAAGATGAGTAGCCCTGCTGTCCTTCCCTCTTTGTCATTCTTCCTTACTAATAATGACAGTTGCTCTTTGGTGAAACTAACTGTGAAAATTAAGTCTACATATACACGATCTTATCAAATCATTACAACAACGGGGCTGGTTCATCATCATCCTAATTTTGCAGTTCAGAAGACCAGAACTCCATAAAGCCCCTTGTTTGAGGTCACACAGGTAGAAGTGAGAGACCTAGAATTTGAACTCTCTTCCCTTCTTCATCATTGACTGGTATAGCCCAGCCTGGGGGAAGGGGAGACCAAGTTTAGCAACAGGTAAGTGCTGAGATTGGCTTCAGCATTGGACACAGAGATTACACTGGCGTCAAGTCAGCCTGGAGAGGGAACGGCATCATGTTGGTATTGAGTTGGACCCCTGGTAGACACCAGGATTGAAAACATGTTGGCACTGAACTTGATACCAAGAGAGCATTAATAGAGCCACTTCTGGTACCAAAAGGGCTCTTTAGGTAGGCCCAGGTGGTCATTGAGGCTGGCCTCAGGAGGACATAAGGATGGCACCGTATAGGCTCTGAACTTAGTCTCAGCAGGCTCTGACATGAGCATCAGGCAGGAGCTGAGATTGGTCCTATGTGGGCCTGAAAGGGGCCCCACCTGGGTGCTGGGCAGGCTCTGACAGTGGACTACCCGACTCAAGTGCCACCTCTCACCTTGGACAAGGGCAGGAGGGTGAGGTTGGCACCCCCAGGACTGGCATTTTGCTCAAAGCATTCTAGGCTGCTGAACGCTGAGTCCTGTGGGGAGGGAACTAAGAGAAGAGAACAAAGCTGAGGGAGGACAGTTGTTTGCTGCTTTTGGAGGGGGAAGAGAAGGGAAAAAGGATTAGTGTGGGCTCCGCAGGTATTGATCCCCCCAATCCCATCACCAACCTGCATCTGGATTGGCTCCTCCAATCCCCTTTTTTCCTTAACAATGAGGGAACTAGAATTTGGGGGAGTTTGTTTCTCTGTGAGGTTGGCACCAGAAAGCGCACTGAGTGTTCAGACAGGCTGCCATGAGCTGGACAGGGAGAGGGTGAGACAGGAAGACTGGAAGAAGTATTTGGGGACAGAGAAGTCAAGTGAGGTTAGCTTGTTGATGACCCTGGAACATGGAATAAGAGATCAGTGTCTGTCATCACCCACTTTCTCCCTCAGAAGCATGACTTGTGCCAGTGTGGGGTGCCCTGGAATGGGCTTCTAGGGTAAGCTAGTGTGAACCCAGGAAAATCTCTTGTCCTCTCTGGATGAATAGTACACTAGTTGAGAGCAAAATTATGACATGGATTGGAATCTTAACCTTATCCATCTTTGTTGTGTGATCTTGAACACGTAACCTCAACTTTCTGAGCCTTAGGGGGCCAATAACAGTGGTCACCTCTTAGGCTATTTTAGTGAGGAGTCAATGGCTTAATGCATGTTGAGTCCAGGATGGTAAGTGCTCAATAAATATTAGCTGTTCTTGTTATTAATCCACGAGATGAAGGAGATGGATGAGAGGATCACTAAACCCCCTTCTCACTTTTACATTCTTTAGTCTAGTTCCCACAGCTTTCCCTTTGGGAAAGGAGGAAGAGAGAGAAAGTTTTGGGGGAACCTCCCTCCCCATTTCTTCCTCAGCGCAGCTGAGCTGACTTGCTGAACCTGGGAATAAGACATTGATCTGGGCGGCCCCGTGGAGGGTGGTGGATTAGGCAGTTCCTGAGTAAGGCTGGGTCAAGGTTAGAGACTCAGATTGTTCCGGATGGGCATGAAGCTCTGCACAAGTCTTTGTCCATCCACCTCTCTCTTTCTCTCTCTCCCTCTCTCTCTCTCTCTCTCCCATGTGCTTCTGACTCTATTTATGATTGCATCATTTTGTCCAGTGGATTCTCCTAGATGCTTCTGTCACGTTTCTTCTCAGGTATACATCTGTACACAGTCACGTGCCACATGATGACATTTCGGTCAACAGTGGATCACCTGTATGATGGTGGTCCCCTAAGATTAGTACCATAGAGCCTAGCTGTGTAGTAGGTTATACCATCTAGGTTGTGTAATGGTACTCTATGATGTTCACAAAACGATGAAATCACCTATGATGCATTTCTCAGAACGCATCCCCATCATAAGTGACACATAACTGTATGTGTCATTGTCAGTGCATAGTTGGGGTGTCTTTGCATGTCTGTGTGCATTTGTGTTTCAGCATGTCCATGTTGATATATGCATTTATGCAGATGCATGTCTTTGTGGAGTTTGTGTTTGTGCATGAGTGGGTGTCTGTACCTGTTTATGTCTATATATGCACATCTGTGTGATGCATGACAGGGTGTGTGCATGTCCATGCCAGTGTACCTGAATGCATGCCCATGTCTGTGTCTGTCTGTTGGCATGCTTTCTACACGCCTGTTGGGGGATATCTACATGATGTATGACTCTATATTCATGTTTCTGTGCATTACAACTGGTGACTATATATGAGTATATGGATGTTTTTGCATGCATTCTAGTGTAGTATGTAGGCATGCGAGCCATGTTATATACACATGTGCGTCTGAGATCTGCTTGTGCCTGTGTTTGTATTCAAGCACAGCCCTGCCCCAGCTCCATTTCTCACCTTAAAACTAGTTGGTTCCCTAATTTTTCAGGGTATTACCTCCTTTGGGTTTCAAGGGTCACACTAGGTAGAAAAAGCCTCCATAGGACAGGTGTGTCTTGAGAGCATTTTGAAGCAAGTCACTACCATTGAATCAATTTAAATATCCTCCCAGAAAATACTCTTTCCCACAATGTCACCCCCAGCCTCCTAAGCCATTAACAGAGTCATTGAGCCAGTGTGCACCAAACCAACTTCTCTGTGCCATTCTGTGCTGAGTGCTGCTGAGGACACAGAGAATGACCAACACACGCCTGGGCTCTGCCCTCATGGAGCTCCTGTTCCAGAGAGGGAGACAGACCAGTAACAAGATATGACAGCTCAGAAGGGACAGTGCTGGGATGAGAAGGCCCAGGCACAAGGGTCACAGCTGGGAGGAGAAGGCCCAGGCAGAGGGTCCAGTGCTGAGATGAGAAGGCACAGGAAGAGAAGTCAGAGCTGGAATAGGAGAGTTACAGACGTCTGTAGGAGCCCAGATATGGCACCTGATTCAAACTTGTAGGTTCAGGTTAAGCCACTGGGGCCTAAGTGGGAATTTTCCATAGAAGAAAAGGGAGACCTGGGAGGGAGAGTTCCAAGCAGAGGAATCAAGTTGTATAAAGTCCAGAGGCCCCATGGGGCATTGTTGAGTGCTGTTAGAGTATACAGGTCTAAGGCTGTGTTCACTGATGAGACTGGAGCCATCAGCAGGAGCCAGACATTCATGGACTTTCTGTAACTTAGTGGGGAGTTTGGACTCTGTCCTGAGGCAATGGGGAACCACAGAGGGTTTTAAGCAGGGCAACAAAATGGCCAGATTTGTGTTTCAGAAAGATTCTTCAGATCTTTGGAGAAGATGACACAACAAGCTGAGAGATAAGGAAGTAGAGTCTGTAGGCATCCAGGTGAGAGAGGATGGAGCCATGTTGACTGGGAAGAGAGGGGTTGGAGAAAGATAAGGAAGGAAGAACTAATTCTTATTTGGTTATATGTTGGCTGTGCGTGGGTTAAGAGTGAGGAAAGAGTCCAGTGTGGGAGATAGATAGTAGTGTTGTTTACTGGTTGGGGACACAGATCAAGAGCAGGTTTGAGGCAGAAGATAATGAATTGAACTTTGGACATGTTGAACCAGGCACAGTCCCTTCTCTTAGGGATTTCTTAGAGTAGTGGGAGAGCAGACCTGGGTAAATTAAAATCCTCACTGATCCTATTGGTATTAATTAGTAATTATTAGTAATAATTTGCTACATAGAGTTGAAGATTGGGAGTCCTTCTTAAAGGAGTTGTTATTCAAACTGGGGATTGTGGGAGGAGTACACAGATAGGAGAAGGGAGGATGGCAGTGTGGGCAGAGAGACCCTCACAAGCCTGGTCATTCATTTCACAGCAACACCCCCCAGTTGCTTTTACAAGCCTCATCAATTAGCTTTCTATCCTCTACCTCATAGACTGACCCAAATCTCTCAGTAAAAACCAGGATCATGTACATAAGTATGCCAGAAACCTATGATGCTGTCTCAAATGAGGACATTTTTTTTTTAAAGATTGGCCCTGAGCTAACACCTGTTGCCATTCTTCTTTTTCTTCTTCTTCTTCTTCTTCTTCTTCTTTTTCTCCCCAAAGTCCCCGAGAACATAGTTGTATATTCTAGTTGCAGGTCCTTCAGGCTCTGCTCTGTGGGACACCACCTCATCATGGCTTGATGAGTGGTGTTAGGTCTGTGCCCAGGATCCAAACCAGCAAAACCCTGGGCCGCTGAACTAGAGCATGCAAACTTCACCACTCAGCCACAGGGCCATCCCCGTGAGAATCTTTAATTTTTTAATTGAACCAAAATTGACATAACATGAAAATAACCTTTTTAAAGCAAACAGTTCAGTGCATTTTGTATATTCGGGGTGTTGACAAGTCCCCCTTCTAACATTTCCAAATGAGAATCTTCAGTGAAGCTTCTTGTTTTCAATTTAAATGCTAGTACTGCTAATAATGATGTCATTCACTGAGCTTATTACCTTACTATGTGAAGCTTTTTATGAGTATGATCTTATAAAAGTAGTCACAGCAAGCCTGCAAGGTTGGTTTTATCATCCCCATTTTGCAAACAAGTTATGTAATGCCAAAGGAGTGGGAAGTGAGTTCTTTGCGTTCCAAAGCTAATAAGGGTAGAGCCTGGACAAGGCCTTGTGTAACTCTGAATTTCATTCCCTCAACCACCACTCTAGACTGCCAAGTGCCTCTTCCTTTCTTTATGAAGCATCAGAAATCAGTCCCTGATATCCTGTCATTCTTGAAAAACTTCACTGTAAGCTTGAGACAGGAAATTCCAAAATGCTTTTTAAAAGTTTTTTAAAAAGTTCTCTTAACAGAAGACAGACTTGACCTTCTGTCAATTTTTCATTCCTTGGAACATTTACCAAAGACCCTGTCAACCACTGTTACCACTGAGGCCATTGGCAATGAGATGGTGAATGCACCTGGAGAACAAGGGGTTTTGGTCAGAGTGACATGTTCGTGTTTCAGATTTCAGAGTGCTGACAAGGATTAGGGTGAGGCTGTGGGAGCGCTGGTTGAAATGGAGTGAAGGATAAGGCCAAAGAAGAAAGTGAAGGTTCTTTCTGTCTTATTGTTTTTATAGCTCCTGCCCATGACCACTGAAGTGCCTCCTTTCCAGTAGTACTGGGAGTAGGCAGAAGGGAAAAACTTGGTGCATGACAGACATAAAGGCGACAGACTCAAAAGAGAAAATAAGTTTATAAAAGGGTGGAGCAGTCATACTCTACAAGGGCTGTGAGGATTTGCTGATTCTGATAATGGTTGAGTAGCTCCTTTTGGATCCAGCATCCTAAACAAAACCACTATAAACTCAGAACAAAACATTTTTAAAAAACAAAATTACTTGAAATTACTGGAGAGTGAATAAAAACTGGCAGACAGTGAAGGGAGCTGGGAGAAGGGAATTTCCTGTTTCCCATAGCTTTTGGCCTGAAGGCAGGCCCTGGACAGGGCCTTAGGGGTGGCTCAAACCCAGATAGAAATTTGTACTTTTTCAGACTTGAAGAACCAGAGGATGGAGTTCAGGGTGATTACAGAGCCTAGTGGTAGTGGTAGTAGAATCTCAAAAAAGAGGTAGCCACAGAGAGGGAGCCCAAAATTCTATGTACAAACTCTGTCCAAATTTTTGACTGATTCTTGAACTACTAATCTGCTGGAAAACTCCAAGTAGTACCAACGAAGGCTAAAAGCACTGAAATGAGATTTCAGAGCTGAGCATCTGAGCATAGCCAAGTTAACTGTTCCTTGAAACAAAACAAATCCATATTGTTCAACAGAACATAACAGAATCCAGAGTCTCTACAGTGTATCACTTGTAATTTCAGAATGTAATCCAAAATTACTAGGCTAATGAAGATACAGGAAAATATGGCCATACACAAGACAAAATGCAATTAATGGAGACTGATCATGGTATGACCCTAATGTTGGAATTAGCTAACAAGGTTTCCTTTTCTACGCTCCAAGATGTCATAGTGGTATCGGGAAGCAAGAGGTATTGACCCTACCTTCTGACCCTGAGGCTCATTAGAGGTAGTTAAACGAGGAACCTTCATTGGAGAGAGTTTGAAGGAAAGCTGTGCTCTTGAGAGGAGAGCCTATTCTGAGTACAACTGGAAAATGGAGAGAAAATTTTGATAAGTTGTTCATTTATTAATTAAATATTAATAGACCACCTACTATGTGCCAGGCACTGTCCTAGGTGTTGATGTTATAGCAGTCAACAACACAGTCCCACCTCTGACCCCATGGAGTTTACTTTCTGATAGTGTCCAGGAATTTAGTTCCAAGACATTCTGCCCAGGAACCTACTTTGGGAAGGGGACATGCAAGCAGCAAGGAATAAATGGCGTCTTAAAACAAGCTAGCTAATAATAATGACTATGTTTATTATTACAGCTAATGACTATTGAATGCCACGTGCCAAGAACTATGCTGAATGATCTACATGC
>NW_025796710.1:0-1490 GCF_021613505.1 Equus quagga | reverse complement strand
CTAAATGAAAAATTTTAGCGAGCTTTTCCAAACTTTCTTATTCTACCCAATGACTGGCACAAAATGGTCCTCAAAACAGCTATTCAATTGACATTAAATAAACTGAATGCACTACAAGTCTAGCCCGTATACTTCAGTTCTCTTGGTGTAACGTTCCTAATCTCATCAGCATCTTCATCATTATAAACTACCACTTACTCTTTACTATGTGCTGATGCATCATGTTATTTAATCCTCACAAACCTTGCAAGGCAGGTGGTATCATTTTCATTGCACAGAAATGGAAAATGAAGCTCCATGAGGCTAGGTGATTTTCATAAAATCTGTCACACAAGACTGGTAAATGGCAGCACCACAATTCAAACAAAGATCTGAGATACTCCAAATAGAGCCACCATGTTCTCTCCTCTGGACTCTCCGGGGAATGGCAGTGACCTTCTGAACCCTAGACCAAGGTTTTGGACCTTGTTGTTCACTGATAGCCTTTCCTGATGTCAAATGCCCACATTTCGGATGACTACCTGTCCCTGTTTCACTCTTTCCTGAGTTGGGACATTATGCCTGAGCTGACTGCTCTTTTAAGCACCATATGACGATATATCTCTGTAGCCACATCCTTTTGATCAAAGCCCTCCCTCCCCCAAGTATACCAGTGACAGTTTTAAGCCCCAGGGGTTGCACCTGGGTGGGGTATATCTTGTGTGAGTGGGCTGGGAGAACAGGGCTCAGAGAATGAGTGGCAGCCAAAGGCTTTCAAGATTACCAGGGGTCAGGTGAGAGAAACAAAGTTTCATCCAGAACAAAAGGCAGAAGTGGGGTGAAATATAAATGATCGAGTTGAGAATCAATAATTAGCTAGAACTAGAATGGGAAAAAATGCATGATCAAAAGCCCAGTGCAGGAAGCTTGAGTGACTGCCACAAACCGACCTGCTATGCCCTGACTTACCTTTTTGGAAATCGGCCAAGGGTGAAGAAGGATTGAGTTGGTTCAAAGGGTACCATATGCTTGCTTCTGCTCTTTCTTCCTCCTGAAGACAGGCATCTCTATATTCATAGCCTGGCATATAATAGGCTTTCAACACATGTTTTGTTGGAGGAATAAATCAGCCACTTGTTTTTGAAGACAGTGTTATGCATGCCAATGCTTCCTCCTAAGACTTGGCCAGCTTACCAGTGTCTGCTGTATTCCAGAAGGTGAGACCAGCCTTCCCCATACTGCTGCAGTGAAATAGACTGCACCCAGCATGACTGGCAATATTATGCCGACTGCTCCATACATCCATAGTCCTACCTTGTGAAGCATTCATTGCATTTTATGTTATGTATTGTTTCATATATCACTCAAAAATCCTGAGGGATATGTCCCAAGGTCTTTGTTAATACTACCATAGATAATGGTTGAACATTATTTTATAGTTTCCACTATGAAATTCAGTAGAATCTAAATGAAAAATTTTAGCGAGCTTTTCCAAACTTTCTTATTCTACC
>NW_025796709.1:0-1490 GCF_021613505.1 Equus quagga | reverse complement strand
GGTAGAATAAGAAAGTTTGGAAAAGCTCGCTAAAATTTTTCATTTAGATTCTACTGAATTTCATAGTGGAAACTATAAAATAATGTTCAACCATTATCTATGGTAGTATTAACAAAGACCTTGGGACATATCCCTCAGGATTTTTGAGTGATATATGAAACAATACATAACATAAAATGCAATGAATGCTTCACAAGGTAGGACTATGGATGTATGGAGCAGTCGGCATAATATTGCCAGTCATGCTGGGTGCAGTCTATTTCACTGCAGCAGTATGGGGAAGGCTGGTCTCACCTTCTGGAATACAGCAGACACTGGTAAGCTGGCCAAGTCTTAGGAGGAAGCATTGGCATGCATAACACTGTCTTCAAAAACAAGTGGCTGATTTATTCCTCCAACAAAACATGTGTTGAAAGCCTATTATATGCCAGGCTATGAATATAGAGATGCCTGTCTTCAGGAGGAAGAAAGAGCAGAAGCAAGCATATGGTACCCTTTGAACCAACTCAATCCTTCTTCACCCTTGGCCGATTTCCAAAAAGGTAAGTCAGGGCATAGCAGGTCGGTTTGTGGCAGTCACTCAAGCTTCCTGCACTGGGCTTTTGATCATGCATTTTTTCCCATTCTAGTTCTAGCTAATTATTGATTCTCAACTCGATCATTTATATTTCACCCCACTTCTGCCTTTTGTTCTGGATGAAACTTTGTTTCTCTCACCTGACCCCTGGTAATCTTGAAAGCCTTTGGCTGCCACTCATTCTCTGAGCCCTGTTCTCCCAGCCCACTCACACAAGATATACCCCACCCAGGTGCAACCCCTGGGGCTTAAAACTGTCACTGGTATACTTGGGGGAGGGAGGGCTTTGATCAAAAGGATGTGGCTACAGAGATATATCGTCATATGGTGCTTAAAAGAGCAGTCAGCTCAGGCATAATGTCCCAACTCAGGAAAGAGTGAAACAGGGACAGGTAGTCATCCGAAATGTGGGCATTTGACATCAGGAAAGGCTATCAGTGAACAACAAGGTCCAAAACCTTGGTCTAGGGTTCAGAAGGTCACTGCCATTCCCCGGAGAGTCCAGAGGAGAGAACATGGTGGCTCTATTTGGAGTATCTCAGATCTTTGTTTGAATTGTGGTGCTGCCATTTACCAGTCTTGTGTGACAGATTTTATGAAAATCACCTAGCCTCATGGAGCTTCATTTTCCATTTCTGTGCAATGAAAATGATACCACCTGCCTTGCAAGGTTTGTGAGGATTAAATAACATGATGCATCAGCACATAGTAAAGAGTAAGTGGTAGTTTATAATGATGAAGATGCTGATGAGATTAGGAACGTTACACCAAGAGAACTGAAGTATACGGGCTAGACTTGTAGTGCATTCAGTTTATTTAATGTCAATTGAATAGCTGTTTTGAGGACCATTTTGTGCCAGTCATTGGGTAGAATAAGAAAGTTTGGAAAAGCTCGCTAAAATTTTTCATTTAG
>NW_025796708.1:0-6314 GCF_021613505.1 Equus quagga | reverse complement strand
AACTATGTACCGGGGGGGCTTTGGGGAGAAAAAGGAAAAAATAAAATCTTAAAAAAAAAAACCCAAGTTATTGTAACATTATTTTATCATCATTTCAACTACCTACTAAGAGCACATGCTATAATAGTACAAAGAATGTGACCCAACCTGTATTAAATAAAAATAAATTTTGACTTCATTCACATTAAGAATTTAGTTTAGGGTCAGCCCGGTGGCACAGCATTTAAGTTCACAAGTTCTGCTTCGGCGGCCAGGGGTTTGCTGGTTCGGATCATGGTTGGGGACATGGCACTGCTTGGCAAGCCATACTGTGGTAGGCGTCCCACGTATAAAAAAAAGTAGAGGGAGATGGGTATGCATGTTAACTCAGGACCAGTCTTCCTCAGCAAAAAGAGGAGGATTGGCTGCAGTTAGCTCAGGGCTAATCTTCCTCAAAAAAAAAAAAAAGAATTTAGTTTAATGCAATAATAGAACAGGTTCCTAATTTTAACCCTTCTTTCTATAAAAATGATTTTACACTGATGTTGAATTACTGTTTCATTTGAGAGAGTTTACTGATGCTGATTTTCCTCTCTCTGTGTTATATGCTTTGTGAATTCTCTGCAACCAATTAATGATCCAGATTGGCTTTCCCTTGCCAAGCTATGTGCTGATTCCAAGCTATGATGCTATGATGATGTTATGATGGCCTGTTGTCTTCATAAAATAAAAAATCATTTTAATATTGACTTCAGTAAGACAAATTGGCCCCTGATGATAACATCATGCTCTTCAAAGCCAAATGGAAATGAATTTCAGGTCATCTTCTGTTTGTGATTATCGGTGCTACTGCTCCTTCCTTTCTATTACTATAGGTAATAAGAGCTAAATATACTTTCCCTTAAATGTATCAAAGGTAATTTGATGGTTTACATCAAGTTTTTTGCCATGTTTCTTTGGTTTCTGTCCCTACCCAACCATTTATCTATGCTCTCTAACAAATGTTGAGCTCAAGATCACTTTCCTAACTTCTTGTTATAAGAACTCTGATCAGCTTTGCGTTCCTGATACTTAACCCAGTGCCTGGCCAGTAGTAGATGTTTATCTTGTAGCTACCAGTACACATGCCAGATGTTGTTTCAACCTCTACATATAGTAGCGCATTTAATATTCACAACAAGGATTATTAATGGTAAGAATTAGTATTATCCCCATTTTACAGATAATAAAACAGAGAGGTTAAACCACTTGTCCAGGTTTGTACAACTAGCAGGTGGAGGAGCCAGCCTCTAAACTCAGGCAGTCTGGCTGCAGATCCTGTGTTCTTAAACACTAAATTATGCATATCCAAGCAACATTGATTTCACAGAACCACCCAATTAGCTGAATACTTTCACAGATACCATGAGCAAAATGCTGAGGAGGGAAGAGGAAACTTGCTTGGCCAGTGAGATCTGATAACTCAACAGACGTGGCAGCTAGATCATGTTCTCACTCACCTTCTAATTTATTTTGTGCTAGTTTAAGTAAAATACCAAGGAAACGTTTCTTTTGTATGTATGTGAAATATTCTCAGTTTATTAATTCTCCTGGAATATCATATGCAATTTAGGTTTGCCATTTTCATCGTTTATTTCCCTTTAAATGAAAAATTCATTTTAATTAACACCCAGGTCACATCCTCTTCAAATGTTCTTCACAGCATTTCCATGAAATCATAAAGGTATATCCTTTCAATTGTTTTTTATTGATTCAAGAAACATTGATAGAATATGAAATAAAAATATCTTAGACTTGTATAACTCACTGAAGTTAATAAAGCTCTTCTATGTAAAAAGCTTTTAGTTCATCCCCCTACAATTCCGCAAGGTAAGTAGAGTAGGTGTGATAATTCATTCTATGGATAAGCAAAGTGAAAAGAACTTAAGGCACTTAGCAGGTGCGTAACACGTAAGGCAGTATTTTTTTCCCACTATACAGTGTGTTTATAGATAACACTTTTTGAGTGCTTGGTGGATACATGTCCTTTTCCTCAAAATTCTAGGTAACACAATAGCTATTATGAAAGGCGCCATGCTATGCCATGAGGCAGATAGTATTGTTGTTCAGAGAAGGGAGTGACTATTTCTGCCCTAAGGACTAGGATATGGGAAGCAACATTCAGAAGAACATCTCCCAAGATGGGTCTTGATGGATGAGTAGAACATGGGCTTATACAAAAGATGCAGAAGACCATTCCAGGTAGAAAGAATAATCAGAGAAGGTCTTCTCTGGTTCCTAAAACATGGTAGACTCAGCTAAAATGGAATCTCTCCTAGCACAAAGACTTGAAGATCCTGGGGAAAAAATATAAGAAAATAATGTAAATACATGGCTGATGTTGCAAGAGAAAAAAAACAAAGAGGTGGGAGGGGGCACTCCTCCTGGTATTGGGAAAAAAGTGTTCCTTGAAAGCCAGAGCAGTAGAAGAAGCAGCTAATATGCCATGGTCAGCAGTTGGGATATCAGAACCACAATTAGGTCTTATAGGCCTAGAAGCTGAAGACGGTGTCCACATAGAAACAGGAGCCAAACCTTTTGCTCCCCATGAAGATATGAGCTGGAACTATGCATAAAGATAGGAAGGGCTGCTTGCTCCATGAAAGGAAGCCAGAAAAGCTACATCTTCAGAATCAATGATGGTAAACAATGTCCAGAGCAATAAGTAGAAAAAAATCTCGGGGAAAAAATGTATATAATTCTTTTGGTAAAACAATCAAGATGAAAATTTGCCATAATTATTCAGAAGCTGGTGATATCCCTATGGTACCAGATATTATAAAAATCAATACTATTCTGGAGTGTCACTTCCACAGCCCAGGCCACATAGGATAATCAGAGATAATTCCTATTAAAGATGAGCTCACA
This sequence comes from Equus quagga, assembly GCF_021613505.1. NCBI lineage: Eukaryota > Metazoa > Chordata > Mammalia > Perissodactyla > Equidae > Equus > Equus quagga. The sequence continues at coordinate 3,428 of NW_025796708.1, read as the reverse complement.
ACAAACATTACAAAACATATGAGAAAATGATACACCACAGGTGAAAATCAGCAAACGCAGTAAAAAGAAGAGTACTGCCTTCAAGAATTTGAGATAATAAAGCAATCTAAAATAGAAAACAAGATAATTACACTTATATTATATAGAGGGATAAAAGAAGGAATGGAATCCATAAGGAAGATCAAGACATTAAGACAAAAGAACAAGCAGATTTGAGAAAAGAATAAAATGAAATTTCTAGAAATGAAACATAGTCATCAAAATTGTCAGGGTTAAACAGCAGATTACACACGGTTGAACAGGAATCTGTGGCAGCCATGAAATTTGCCACTCAGCTCTTGTGGAGAGTGTAATTGATAGACGGCCCCGAAGACTTTGCTCTGAATCCATCACTGTATTCATGCTGAGGCTGTGCTTCCAACAGCTTGATCCCAACCAATGACTGAGTGTACTGGGAATATCAAGGCAGACCTAGTCCTTTGAGACTCAGAATTCCTCTGATGAGTGACTTTACCCCCAAGACTTCCCATTGGCCTGGCTGAAATTTTCTTAGGTAGTTTAAGACACTGCTTACCCAACACTCCTTCCCTCCCTCTCTTCTTCACAGGAGTCAGACCTGCATCATAGTATGACAGTTCCCTACCTCCTCCAGCTCCATCCCCTTTTTCTTTACTGTCGTTTCCCTCAATAGATCTCTTGCAGTCTAATTGGGTCAATGTCTGCTTCTCAGGGGACCCAAACAAGTGTAGAATGAGATCTGAAATTAGATCTGAGAAAAATTATCCAGATGCAAAACTGTGATATAAACTATCATCTACAAATGAGGGCAAAAAACCCCACATTTAATTAAAAATCAAAACAAAACAAAAACCCAAGTAAGACATTTTGCTCATATCCTTGCTAATGTAGTTCAAGAATAAGGACATTAACCCAAAATGAAGGAATGTGCCTTAGAATCAATAGCGATAAATATGTGGATATTTAAAAATGAGAGTTACATATAAAAACAGCTATAACAAATGATATAATTAATGGAGCTTTTTTTTAAAGACTTTATTTTTCCTTTTTCTCCCCAAAGCCCCCCAGTACATAGTTGTGTATTTTTAGTTGTTGGTCCTTCCAGTTGTCCCATGTGGGACGCCACTTCAGGATGGCTTGATGAGAGGTGCCATGTCCACGCCCAGGATTCAAGCCAGCGAAACCCCAGGCAGCAGAAGCGGAGCAGGGAACTTAACCACTCGGCCACGGGGCCAGCCCCTGGAATTTTTTTTAAACAACCCAAAATACTAGGTCATAATAGCACGGAAGATAAGGAAATAGGTAGAGTTAAATGATTCTATGGATCTTTTATTATTCAGGAAGAGGGTAGGTATATTTGAATAAATTTACCGTTCTTAAGTCAAGTAGGTATAAATAACAAAGGTAGGATTTCTTATAGACATGCCAGATTGAAGATGTGTTTATCACCACTTATTCCCCAAATCCAATTAAGATGGCAGTAAATCAATGAAAATGAATAAGCCCATGAAAAGAGAAAACAGAAGAGGAGATGACAGCAACCAGCATGTGTTAAAAATTAACAACATAAACTGTATAAACTAGAAGAACATATTAGAGCAGAGAAAAAGGAAATGCAAGTGCCTTTCATGGTGAAGCTGATAAGAAGTAATCTGATTCATGCCACAGAATCAGGAAAGGCAGAAGAACTGGAGCAACAGGTTTTGCTAATGTTGGGGTGGGAGTGGGGTAAAATAGGAGGATTAACGGAAAGACAGTACTAAAAGCAGTTTGAACCTTGAACCACCTCCATGCTGTGAATGAGGTGACTGTCATTCCCTTACCACAGCAAAAAAAGGGACATTTATTCTCTGAAGAAACTGAACTAGAGAAGTTCTAGTGTTATGGATACCGGCTATAACTAAGAGTAGAGGTAAGATGCTGAACTAAAAAGAGGGAGGTAAGTAAAGTTCTGCAAGCTCGTTCATCAGCCATCTTCTGTCTCTGGGCTCTCAGCGTGCTGAAAGCCAGGCTGATACTCCCAGCTGGAAGACACTGACTCCTCTTTGATGAAACAGACCCACCTAAAGGAGCAAAACAAAAACCAAAGAACAGAAAAACAGCTATGGATCCTTTATCATTTGGGGATGTCAACAAGAGAGATACAAATTCCAGTTAGCTTTTAAAGGCCTTATTCTTAAATATGAATAGACAGTCAGTGATCATTACACATTAAAGGAAAACCTCCAACGTGAAAGAGGGCAATACACGTAATTGAACAAACAGAAAAAAAGGAACTTAGAAGATGGAGCAAATAATTTCAATATAACTGTGATTAATATTCTATGAAAGATAAAAGTTATTGGATCTTTGAAATAACAGAAAGAATTTTCACTGAAAAATTAGAGAATAAAAACTTTTGGAAGGGAAAAACATGATTGCAAAAATAAAACTTTTAATGGAAGAACTGGAATACAAAGTTCAAAAAAGATTCCAGAAAGTAGAACAAAAACCTAACAGATCAGCAATAAGAGAGAAAGAGTAAGAAAATTAGAGGACCAGTTCAAGAGTTCTAATGTCCACACAACAGGAGTTTCAGAAAGAGGGAAGAGAAAACCCAGGAAAGGAAAGTATCAAAGACATAATACAGGAGAATTTGAGGACCAAGGGACATGAGACTCCAGACTAGAGACACCCCACTGAGTGCAGAGCAAAATGAATAAAAAAAAAGTCTCTTACCAAAGCACGTCATCTGTCCAGTTCTAACCGGTTCTTCTAAAATGTGTTCTTTGATTAAATGAGAGTAGCATGAGCACCATATCTGGATGGAGAGGAGAAATAACTCTCCAACTCTCTCTAAAGAAACATTTCCTTTCTGACCTCTTTATCATCGCATAACCAATGCCCCGGGCTAGTCTCATACAGCCTTGAATGAGTGATGACAGAAGGGTTGTAAAACCAGTTTCACATTCTCTTAGAATGCCTAGCAAAGATGTGCATTGACAAGCTGTGTGACTTCTGCTGAAACACTGAGACAACAAACAAAAGTCACACAACATCTTGTTTCACATACGCACACACACTACCCAGCACCCACAATTTGAACCCTTAAAAAAAAACATACAATGCAAGTTTCAACATACATCAAAGAACTGACATGATACAGACCACATTCTTGTATCTCAACACAACAAAATTAGAAATCAATCACTAAAAAGTTAAAATCTTCGGGGCTGGCCCCGTGGCCGAGTGGTTAAGTTCGCGCGCTCCGCTGCAGGCGGCCCAGTGTTTCGTTGGTTCGAATCCTGGGCGCGGACATGACACTGCTCATCAAACCACGCTGAGGCGGCGTCCCACATACCACAACTAAAAGGACCCACAACGAAGAATATACAACTATGTACCGGGGGGGCTTTGGGGAGAAAAAGGAA